>NC_043020.1:12823988-12826488 GCF_006345805.1 Octopus sinensis
TATATATATAATATGCAAGCACATGCCACACACACAGACACCGATATGTATATGTATATGTGTGTATATATATATATTTATTATTAAAGGTTTTGATTATCATCTCATCAGTGACCAGCAAGATATTGCAAAAATCAGTGTAGCAACAGAAAATAATCTCAGAACTATAAATAACGTGCATGCACACGTGTGTGGTGTGTGTGTTGTATCTTTAATCTCTTGTGTGTTCCAGTCATTAGACTGTGGCCATTCTTAGTCAAATCTATCAACCCCAGTACTTAGTTATTTTTTAAAAGCCTTGTTCTTATTCAATTGGTCTCTTTTTCTGAATCACTAAGTTACAGGGACGCAAACATACCAGCACCGGTTTTCAAGCAGGGGTAGAACATGCACACACACACACACACACACACACACACACACACACACACCACACACACACACACACACACACACATACACATCTATCAAATCCATTCACAAAGCTTTGGTTGGCCCAAGGCTAAAGTAGAAGACACTTGCTCAAGGTACCACACAGTAGGACTAAGCCCAGAACCATGTAGTCTGGGAGCAAGCTTCTTACCACACAGCTACGCCTGTACCTATAACTATATATAAATACATGATATATGATATATATATATATCTCTTTAGCACTCACCTCAGATACAAACACACACACACACACACACACACACATATACACATACACATACACACATGTTCTCTCTCTCACTTTCTCCTCATCCACCATCACCCTCTTGTACTGTCTTATATTCCTCCCCACCACTACGAAACTCTATAAAATGATTAAAATTCCCCACAAAGGAACTTATTTTGATTTGAAAACCCCACTAGAATGGGAGAAAACGCTAATGAATCTAAGTGATATGATATATATGTAAAAAATGTAATATATAAATAAATATCTGTAAATATAAACATCGATCTTCTGATTACCTCATTTCTTCTAATATATATATATCATATATATATACATACCATATATGTATATAATATAAAAATTATAATTTAGGGTGTCTAAGAGATACCACCAGGCTTGAAATAGCAGTCAAAACTTGACTCTAGAACCACCTTAAATGAACATTTAAGGTGGTTTTAGAGTCAAGTTTTGGCTGCTATTTCCAGCGTGGAGGTATCTCTTAGATACCCTAAATTATAATTTTGATAATTATTATTACCTTTGAAGGTTTTTATTCCCATACTGGCCACTTGATAAGTTCGATATTTAAATAACGATCTTATCCTTATTTATATATATGTATATATATATATATAAAAGGAAATGAAGAAAATGCTGACAAAATAATTTAAGTAATTTAAGTAATTTAATTAGGTGAAAGTTCTTTTTACCGGTTGCGCATTTGTTATGCTTATCAAAAGATTAGAGTTCCTTTCTGATAGATTTTTTCCTCTTATCTTATCTTATATATATATATGTATCAACTAAAATTGGTCTCTGTTGCTACTCAGAGTTTAATGGGGTTTTTTTGCACTGGTGCTTAGGAGCTAGCAGTCAAAACCTCAATGTGTTGGTCCATACAATGATGAATAATTGATATTTCTTCTCAAATATAAGTATTGAAATCTACGTTTATCATCTGTTGATAAACTGTACATATATATATATATATACTCTTTACTCTTTACTCTTTTACTTGTTTCAGTCATTTGACTGCGGCCTTTAGTCGAGCAAATCGACCCCGGGACTTATTCTTTTGTAAGCCCAGCACTTATTCTATCGGTCTCTTTTGCCGAACCGCTAAGTGACGGGGACGTAAACACACCAGCATTGGTTGTCAAGCAATGCTAGGGGAGACAACCACAGACACACAAACACACACACATACATATATATATACATATATACGACAGGCTTCTTTTCAGTTTCCGTCTACCAAATCCACTCACAAGGCATTGGTCGGCCCGAGGCTATAGCAGAAGGCACTTGCCCAAGATGCCACGCAGTGGGACTGAACCCGGAACCATGTGGTTGGTTAGCAAGCTACGTACCACACAGCCACTCCTGCGCCTAAATGGTCACAGTCCTCTTTGGGCTGCAACAATGCTGGGGTACCATCTTGAACAGTTTAGTCAAACAACTCCTCCCCAGTACATATTACTTTGGCCTCCTTTGCCAAAACTGCTGAGCTATGGGGGACATCAATGAACAATGGTTGCCAAGCAGTTAGTGAACATACACAACGACACAGATATATACATGCATATATACAAATATTTACACACACACACGCACACAAACACACACGTTTTGCGATTCCACTTAGGCATAACAATGCTTAATAATTTTGTGTTAGAACTCAATACATGTATGCTTCAGAATAAAGCGTTAGTTGAGTATAAAGCATTATATGAAACAACAAAAGAACAGTATTTACATAATGAACTTCATTAGCTTACAGTTGTTTCTGCTATAAGATGTAGTGCACTTGGAGCTGAGTGCTTGTGCATCATGTTA
>NC_043020.1:12828988-12831488 GCF_006345805.1 Octopus sinensis
ATTATGAACAATCATTATATATATATATCATCATGAGATGATGATATATATATAATATATATAATTTATATATATATATATATATAATATTAATTAGAGACAAATATATTATATATTTACTCATTAAAAACACCTACAACCTCCACCCCCACCCGAAAAAAATCCAACAATCTCATATTTTTCAAATTTTAAATAAGAGAAAATTTATATTAGAGACATATATATATATATATGTATGTATGTATATATATATATGTATGTATGTATGTATGTATGTATGTATGTATGTATGTATGTATCTATGTATACATGTATGTATGTATGTTGTATGTATGTATGTATGTATATATATATATATATACATATGTGGTGTATGTGTATATATATGTATATCTATGTGGTGTGTATGTATGCTGTGTATGTATATATGTATGTGGGGGGGCTATATATATGTGGGATGTGTGCATATATAATATATGTGGGGGTATGTGTGTATATATATATATTATATATATATATATATATATATATATATATAAAACTTAAGATTTGATGATCTGTTAATATTTATATATACATCGAGAAACACTGATAATCAAACAGTTTTATAGTTTATGTATGTATACACAAAATATGTATTTATAGAACCATATTCTTCAGTGTATTCCTACCTAACTTAAGAATGTAGGAGTGTAATTTGAAGGAAATTTTGCTGTTGTTTCTAGTGAGTTGAGTGACTATATGGAGGCCTTCTTGCATTGACTCAAAATATAGTTTGAGTGTTGCTTTTTAACTCCAGGTCATCCTCGACTGAACCGAACTACAATGGAAAGCCTTCCCCTTATGACCATCCAGGTTTTTGATATATCAGGAAGTAAATTATTTAAGAGGGTAGGGCATGATTTGAGGGAGGTGTGATTGCTATTTCCAGCAGTGACAATGGAGAAGCTCTGTTACTGAACACTAGGATCAGTCAGCATACACTGATATTACTTTATATATTTTATCTAGTTTCAGCTCACGAGCTGTGGCCATGCTGGAGCACCACCATGGTAAAAAATAAAAAATACAGTGACCAGATCAGCCAGTACTTTAATTTGTCAACAAACAACTCTCTCTTACTCAGACTGTTTCATTCCTTCTGAGAAATTATTGTGAGAAGCAGTGGGTGGTATGAGCTAGTTAGGGAGGGTGTGAAAAGAAGTAAGAAGAAAGGTTGGCAGTGTTTCAGTTACATATATAGATATACCTAGGTAAGCTTCATTGAAAGTAGGATATGATTTCTTAATTATTCCATTATACAGATAACAGAATGAAGAATCAAACAGAGCTCTTGGTGAGTACTCCAGTTGGGGCTTGATTATTACTCTTTTACTCTTTTACTTGTTTTCAGTCATTTGACTGCGGCCATGCTGGAGCACCGCCTTTAGTCGAGCAATCGACCCCGGGACTTATTCTTTTTGTAAGCCCAGTACTTATTCTATCGGTCTCTTTTTGCCGAACGCTATGTGACGGGACGTAAACACACCAGCATCGGTTGTCAAGCAATGCTAGGGGGACAAACACAGACCACACAAACATACCACACCACAACATATATATATATTATATATATCTATTATATATATATAATATAATATATATATATATATAACATATTTACGACGGGCTGCTTTTCAGTTTTCCGTCTAAAATCCACTCATCAACAAGGCATTGTCGCACCGGCTTATAGCAGAAGAAATTGCCCAAGATGCCAAGATGTGGGGACTGAACCCGGAACATGTGGTTGGTTAGCAAGCTACTCCACACAGCCACTCCTGAGGGCCTATTGATTGGATTATTTTGATGACCTCAAAATTTTGTTCCTATGACTAATAAATAATATTGGTCACAAGAATAACAGTGCCAAATATTGGTTTCAAATTTTAACACAAGGCCTGCTATTTCAGAGTGGAGGGGATGAGTTGAATACATTGACGCCAGCATTCAACCCCGAAATGAAAGGCAAAATTGACCTCAGTCGAATTTAAACTCAGGACATAAGGAGGGACGAAATGCCACTAAGCATTTTGCCAAGTCTGCTAACAATTCTTCCTGTTCAATGCCCTAATAACAGTATCAAAATATTGGCACAAAAACAAATATTTCTATAAATTCTGGTAAAATATCATATTCGTTTCTACTCTAGGCACAAGGCCCAAAATTTTGGGGAAGGAGCCAGTCAATTAGATCAACCCAGTACACAACTGGTACTTAATTTATTGACCCTGAAAGGATGAAAAGCAAAGTCGACCTCAGTGGAATTTGAAACCAGAACGTAAGGACAGACAAAATACCTATTTCTTTACAACCCACAAGGAGCTAAACACAGAGGGGACAAACAAGGGCAGACAAACGGATTAAGTCGATTATATCGACCCCAGTGCGTAACTGGTACTTATTTAATCGAACCTGAAAGGATTAAAGGCAAAGTCGACCTCGGTGGAATTTGAACTCAGAA
>NC_043020.1:12836488-12856488 GCF_006345805.1 Octopus sinensis
CTCTGTTTATTACAAATCAGATCACACTCTGCTCATTATTATTATTATTATTATTATTATTATTATTAGTATTATTATTATTATTATTATTATTGTTATCAATTTTCTCTTTTAATTATAAAATCATATTGTTTAATTAGTGTTACTCTCCCCATTGAATCAATGTAATAATAATCCTTTCAACCATAGGCACAAGGCCTGGAATTTGAGGGAAGTGGGATAGTCGATCACATCGACCCCAGTACTTGACTGGTACTCAATTTATCAACCCCGATGAAAGGCAAAGTCGACCTCAGCGGAATTTGAACTCAGAATGTAGCGACTGGCAAAATACTGCCAAGCATTTTGTCCAGCATGCTAACCATTCTGCCAGCTTGCCGCCTTAACAATAATAATATTTATTTTTATTAACTCTAAAAGCCATATACATTAGAACCCTCTCTGCTTCCACATGGAGGTGGAATCACAGTGTAAAAATGTATATCCTGCTTTTTGGTGTTTCCATCTTTGCCTTGACACTAACTTCATTGACATCACTTCAAGAGGAATGCATTGAAAAAGTCAAAGAATTTAATAAAATTTTATCTCTTTTATAATTAACATGATTGAAGTGTAAATTCGGAATCTTAAAGAAATCATGTGTGTCGTAAGCTTTTTGCACCAAAGAAGACGTAACTATTTTTCTCTTGTCACAAGTTACACAATTTAACGATTTTCATACCAACCCTCTTAAGACTGCCTTTGTTCTAAGTTAAAATCTTCCATCAAAGTTTCGTGTTAATTTATATACTAATAATGACAAAGTAATTTTAGTAAATTCTTCATTATTTTCAAAATTAATTGAAACAAACACAGTGTATTATTGGGTTGAGGAATAATTCATCAGCATTTTTTTTTTTTTTTCAAATTTAAAAATGCACACAGAAATAAAATGCATTGGCAAAATATTTTATGTTATTTAAGAGAGAATTTTTTGCTCTACAAGACAGTGTGTTTTGATTTTTTAAGAATTTTATTGATTTTTGTGTATTTTCAGGTCATTAAATTGAAATGTCAAGTGGACAAAACTGAGCATTTTCAACACCATTTGCTTTTTGCATTTAATCAAGGTGTTAAGGTCACTGAAGCTACTTGTGAGATCGTTATTCTATTATCAGTTTCAGTCAGAGACTGTGGCCATGTTGGAGCATCACCATTAAAATGCAAAAACAAACAAAGAAAAAAATCGAAGTAAACCTAAATATTTTTAATCATCTTTTATAATTTAATGAGACAAGAGAAGATGATGGCTCCATCTGTAGAAAGGGAGAAGCACTGAGAATAAATTAAATATTTGGCACAAAATCTTTTTGGAAAGAATGTAATCTACTGAGCTGATCTTTTTTTTTTTTTTTTGACAGTAGGTATATTCTGTAAGTAGTTTATCTTATATATATGTATATATGTGTGTTTATGATTTAAAATCCAAGTGGTCACTTCACGAAGGTCCCCATGATTCCATAATACAGAGTTTTACATAAATTTTGTTTATATATATATACACACACATTAGAATATACACCATATATATATATATATATATATATATACTAGAATATATATTATCTGTCTCTCCATCTATATATATATATAATATATATATATATGTGTGTGTGTGTGTATATGAGGATGAGGTTGCATACACACACATACACATATATATATATACATACATGTGTGCGAGTGTGTATGGACATGTGTGTATGTATGAGTATGTACATACACATATATGCTTGTGTGCGTGTATGTGCATGTACGTATGCATGTTTGTGTGAGTGTGTACATATGTAGGCATTGTGAACGCAGGAGGCTTATGTCTATGTATTGTGAGAACATGGTTGTGTGTATTTCATGAATTGGCCCCAGTTTATGACTAGTATCTACAAAATTCAACTCCTGTATATATTGTAGAAAACCACCACCAGACTATCAAACCCTGTGAGATTTCAACCAAACAATTCATATTAAACTAACAATGCTACAATTACAAAAACAACAGTTGTACAATACACATGCGTAAAGCCAACGAGAACCACATACATTTCAAGCTAAACATCAACAGTCTCCATATCACCACCCTTGGGTGTTTTATCAGCATTTTATCCAGTTCCTTATAAAAAAAACACAACTTCAAACATTGCTAATACAGGAGTATCTAATACAGGTTACAGAGATGTCTGCTTATAATTAGTATTATTGTATTGTTCATAAAAGCTCTGAGAAAGGTAGAGGTAAGAGAGAGGAAGTAATGTGTTGTCAAGTTAAGGTATACTGCAAATGGATTTTTATCGGGTATAATTACTTATATATTGAACCTGATACTAATTTTATGAACTTCATAAGTGGGGAAAATAAGGTTTATATCAGTGTATAGTGGCCGAGTTATCAAAATATCACATAGTATTTTAGTGTGATGTACCAATTCTTCATTTCACATTGAAACACACACACACACAAAGTCTGACCTAAGGTTTTGAGAAAACTATTTTACGCAAGTTGATGTGTATCATAAGTGAACCATGAACCAACTATTTGTAAAGCACTTTTTAATGCCACTCTTTCTATATATATTTGTTATTCTTTGTAAGCCTAGTACTTATTCTATCGTTCTCTTTTGCCGAACCACTATGTGTATACATTTTTTTGGGACACCCTGTATATAAGAATATACATTAAAATTATTTGTTGTCTATTCATACTTCCTTCCGGTTGTATAGTGCATGTACAGAAATGAAGTGACTCTGAAATGGCAGCCCTCCTACCAAATCGATGTTATTGGCCATTTTAAGTGTATATGTGTTCATTGTCTTACATATTCACACAAAGAATCATAGTGCGGAAAATTTGTGTTTTTGTCAACCACTCCACTCCAATCAACTGGTGGGGGTACAACAACACCAGCAACACACACATGCATAAATAATAAATAATGTCACCAATGCCCAGCATAATTTTGAAGTCCAATATGGCTTGCATGTCATCTCACAGATGTTTTTCATCCAAGTGGAATGATCCAAAGAAGCTGGGTAAGACATCTGGAGTCAGTAAATGTCCCAAATTCAAGAGTATGTCAATGTCAGGATATCTAGTTAGTTCTGGAGATTCTCAAACTGGCTCAAACCATTCCGTGCATGTTTTACATCAAAGTAGCCAACCAAAGATATATTTTGACGAATGCTGTCAAGACTTGCCCGGACTTGTGCCTGGGTGGGTAACTTTCCAGGGTAACTTCATGTCCAATGATCCTATGGCATGTGGAACCAAACTGGAAGTAATATATATACATATATATATATATATATATATATATATACATATATATATATACACATAATACCCCCTTTGGAGATTGCACTTAGAAAGTTCTCATTCCTTTATTGCCCACAAGGGGCTAAACATAGAAGGGACAAACAAGGATAGACAAAGGGATTAAGTCGATTACATTGACCCCAGTGCATAACTGGTACTTAATTTATCGACCCCGAAAGGATGAAAGGCAAAGTCGACCTCAGCGGAATTTGAACTCAGAACGTAATGACAGATGAAATACTACTAAGCATTTCGCCTGGCGTGCTAACGTTTCTGCCAGCTTGCTGCGTTGATTGCACTTAGAAAGTTCTCCTCAATGGCACAAGCCCAGGCAAGGTTGTTTATGGAAGACCAGCAGTCGTCCATGCATACCAGTCTCCCCTCTCCACACAACTGATGTTATCCAAAGGAAAGGCAAAGGCCAATACAGCTTGATATCAGTGATGTTACATATTTCTGCAGCTGAGTTTAACTGACGCAATAAGAAATAAGGGGTCTTGCTCAAGAACACAATACACAGCTTGGTCTGAGAATTGAACTCACAACCTCGCAATTGTAAGCCTAGTGCTCTAACCTATTTCTTTATTACCCACAAGGGGCTAAACACAGAGGGGACAAACAAGGACAGACATAGGTATTAAGTCGATTACATCGACCCCAGTGCGTAACTGGTACTTAATTTATCGACCCCGAAAGGATGAAAGGCAAAGTCGACCTCGGCGGAATTTGAACTCAGAATGTAACGGCAGACGAAATACCGCTAAGCATTTCGCCCGACGTGCTAACGATTCTGCCAGCTCACCGCCTAGTGCTCTAACCACTGAGCCATCCACCTTTACACACACACACACACACACATAAAACCTTATCAAAACAAAGTTATACTCACTCTTAGCAACAGAAGAATTTTGCAATGTTCAAAAACAAATTCTGTTTGCACACCTATGTGTAACTTGTCTCCTTTGATGTTGAAAGCTTTTAGTAGCATGTTGTTGTTGTTATGCTTCAAGTAAGCTGACCTATAATTAAAATCATTCTTGAGCTTCTATTTCTAGCAAAAAAAAAAATTCTATATTCATCAACTCACACACAACTGAATTACAAAATATTCATTGCAGTTACAAAAAAGACAGGTGGGTGGCATAGTTGGAATGTCTCTCTTAAATATTGTTTATCTTATAGGTATATTTTGTAAGTAGTTTATCTTATATATATGTATATATGTGTGTTCATGATTTAAAATCCAAGTGTGTCACTTCACGAAGGTTCCCATGATTCCATAATACAGAGTTTTACATAAATTTTGTTTATATATATATACACACAACACTAGAATATACACCATATATATATATATATATAATATATATATATATATATATATATAATATATACATGCATTCTATATTATATATATATATAAAAATATATATATATAGTAGAATATATATTATATGTCTATCTATCTATATATATATATATATGTGCTCTTCACATTTCTGAGAGCAATACTTTGCCTTGCTGAGCCATTTGCCTTTGGACAGCATCTGTGGTATAGAGACAGGGAGGATTACCTCATGGTCAGCTATTGGTTTAACATAAATCTTACTCGGGCATGCTTCTTCATGAAAAACTCTCAAGTAAGTGATGCATGGTGAGGCTTCACTGACAAAAGTCTTCACGTATGCACATACGCATGCACAGACACACACACATACATACATATATATATATATATATATACATATGAGAGGAATGACCACTATGTGGACAACCCTTATGCTAGAAGTAGGTCCGCTATGGTCTTACCATTAAGAAATGTTCTCAAGAAAAATTTAGTAAACACCAGAATGTAATCGAGCAAGACAAAAGAAAAGCAACAAAAATATGGATTATTCACATACATGTTTCACTATTAACATATTACGTAATTTTACTTACGCAATTTGTCTGTAGATCTTCGGTGTGACCATCCAAACAAATATAATTTGCAGAACTATATACTAGGACGTCTGCACAAAGTCAGATCTGTATATAGTTCTACCTATTACACTCATGATTACTATTCAAACATCTTCGTTTTGGTGCACCAAATTACCAAAAAAATATATACTGCAGAAAATAATTTACTGCAGTGGCATTTGCCAGTTAGAGAACGTTTCTCACCCTCATTATCCCTGTCTGGCCCCCGTTTTGGTGGCACGTAAAAGCACCATCCGTTCGTGTCCATTGCCAGCCTCGCCTGGCCTCCGTTGCCGGTGACATGTAAAAGCACCATTCGTTCGTGGCCGTTTGCCAGCTCTGTCTGGCACATGTGCAGGTGGCACGTAAAAGCACCCACTACACTCATGGAGTGGTTGGCGTTAGGAAGGGCATCCAGCCGTAGAAAAAACACTGCCAGATCTGACTAGGCTGATGACGCCTTCGGCTTCACAGACCCCAGTTGAACCGTCCAACCATGCTAGCATGGAAAAGGGACGCTAAATGATGATGATGATGATATATTATATATATATAAATCCTAAATCCTTAAAAATTTTTCAGCCCGAAGGCTCCGGCCATGCTGAGGCACTACCGTTGAATGAGCTACACTAGTATGTGAAACCACCTATGATACATGGCATTTGGTCAACAAGGGAGTTCAACGCCGCTGCTCACATCTGTGTTTCCTGCCGAAAAGTAGGTTCATAATATATATATATATATATATATACACACACACACACACACACACACACATGATATATATATTATATATATATTACATATATATATGTGTGTGTGTGTGTGTTGTATGTATATACATACATACAGATATATAATATAATATATATATATAAAAATATATATATATATATATATATATACATATATATGTATAGCAAAACAAAGCAGGAGACGTTGTTTATGTAATATCTAGAAACTAAATGTGTCAGAAACAAATCATTCTGTTTTGTAAACAAATTTATAAGTCGCAATTGTGCCAGAAATGCACATCAATAAAGGATTTTGTGAGTGCAGGAAGATTGTGAAGTCATCTTAGAAAATCAGGTAAATACCCTTTAGATAACAGAAAAATGGGACCGGCAAGCCTCCTCAGGAAATTGGGCTCGGCACCTCTCAAATTCTGGCTGAGCACTCTGAACCATTAAGCTAAGAGACCCCTGATGACAGGTTCTGTCCTTTTAGAATGTGAGAACATTTTGTAAAGAAATTTGTTAGTGCTACATGTGTTGGCATTCTACAGAAAATAAAGGAACTCGCAAATGCAGGACAGGTGTGAAGACAGCTTAGAAAATCAGGTAAGTGACCAACACAACTGCAGATTCAAATGAAGGACACCCATGCCCTATATAATACAAGTCTTCCTTGCAGTTTCCCTTTGTATACACAAGAATATCTATAGAATTCTAAATACTGGTTGTTGTGTGATTTAACCCTTTAGCATTTAAACCGGCCATATCCGGCCAAAAGTATTCTGCTTGTTTTATGTTCAAACTGGCCAGATCTGGTCTCTCACACCAACCCTACAATATCATCTTTAAAATTAATAGCTACCTCATCAAAATCTAACTACAAGATAATGCATGATTAGTTCAAAACAATGTGGATAAAAAAGCATTAATTTTGGCAGAATAATGTGAACATAAAGGGGGTTTTAAACTGATATATATATATATATATATATTATATATATATATATATCAACATTGAGGGTTAAAATTAATTAGTAAAATTAATTCAGTATGTGCAAAGTAATTTATTTTACTAAGCCATAATTATATAATATATTATATATATATATATATATATACAAATTGAGATAGGGGTTGTAAATGCAACCCTCCATGGGATAACATATATCCAATATACTGCTAGTGAAGTACCCAACAAAGTTAATACATAAATGTTAATGATTGCGATGCAATCAATTCATTTACTGTATTATATGGGCAAAGGTAAAATGATTTACCAAAATTACTAAACAAGATAAGAAAATGGAGAGAAATACAATAATATATATATATATTATATATATATATACATACATATATACACATACATATGTTTGTGTGTGTGTGTAAATATAAGGTTAGGAGCTATGAGCGGTGAATAAAGATTATTTGACTACGTGACTTTCATATGATTACAGCTGTTTTGCAATCTTCTTCATGTAGTATTAATTTCGGCATTCCAGAAATTATGTGTACACGTTTGCATTAATAAGCGCACTAAGCATTACAGAATACTCTTGTATATTTACAAGTTAATGCAAATAAAGAAAGCTAACTCAAACAGAAGGCTGTATTAAAGAATGAAGTCCATCAAAAGATGGATTACCATGGCAGATCTTGGGCTAATAATGTGATATAAAATATATTTGGCAGAGTAAAACTGCAGAAACCAATTATAATATATATATACATGTCTGTGTTAAGAGCAGAATATATAGCTGTGTTGTGTCCCTTTACATAGATAAAGCAACAAGATTAGTAATATTTGAACTTCTTATAATGTAGTGTTCACATCTGTCTATGTACATCATAGAAATATAAATGAAATTAGCAAAAGAATAAAAGTTTTTCTTTTTGGTGATTAGTGATGGTGAATGGGAGATAATTCAGAGTCACTTACAAGTGCAGGTGATGTGGCCTCAAGCACACAGTTGTAAACTTTTTAGGTAAGGGGAAATAATCCAATTTATCAGCTGAGTTATAATACAGACTGACAAAGAAATATATGTGTATATAAATATATATATAAATATATGCATGCGTGTGTGTGTGTATGTGTGTGTGTGTGTATGTGTGTGTGTGTGTGTGTGTATGTGTGTGTGGGTGTGGTGCTTTTCTTTTTAAAATACCAAAGTATTGATTATGAACTTCCATAGAGACTCATAGACCTTAGCATCTGTAGTTAGGGTCACACACTCATGAATGGAATTTGGACAGGTACAAACGATTATACAACATATAAATCTAGGTATATATATATATATATATATATATATCATGTACAAATAATATATTCATATATAAATTATATGTATAAGATGGATATCCAAATATATATATGTATATATATATAATTTTTATATAATGCTTTTATAGTTTCAATCATTGGCATGCTGGAAGCGAAATATAAGCAGCAATTTTGCAATCCTTTTTCTATTTCAGACATAAAGAAATCATTGGAACAGCAAAATTACTTGACTACTGCACTGAACAGAAAGTCAACAAATAATCTAAATGGTATAAGCAAAAACAGATGTGATCTGTTCACTGCAGCAAAAATGAAAATCTTTAAAACCTACATAATTAAAACTTCTATTCAAATACAAGATCAGAGAAATTTGGGAAATGCAGACACATTTAGAAGCACCTGTTGCAGAACAAATGCAGATTTGAAATTACTTAATATTAAATTTTATCTCATTTCTCTAATTTTGTTCTCATAGACCCCCACCCATTATTGTTGATTTATTAATCTTAATTCTATGCAAAGTGTTTGTTGTTTAATTTTTAATTAAAATTACTCCCCCCCACTAACATCACAAAAGGTCACACCTGAGACAGTCAAGGGGAAGTAACTCACATCTACCACCTAAGAGTTATTCACCTTAATGGCAGTGGAAGCAGCATTTATTTATGTGCGGGTGGCACGTAAAAAGCACCCACTACACTCACGGAGTGGTTGGCGTTAGGAAGGGCATCCAGCCGTAGAAACACTGTCAGATTTGACTGGGCCTGATGAAGCCTTCTGGCTTCACAGACCCCAGTAGAACCGTCCAACCCATGCTAGCATGGAAAACGGACGCTAAACGATGATGATGATGATGACGATGAATATCTTAAAATGTGAAAATACTGAGTCTGAATGAGTGCAGCAGCATGAAACCTTTGGTTGTTCAGTATCTTACTTGTATCACATCCTATTAGGCCTTGTGGCACAGACCACTTTCATCAAACAGGAATGGTGAATAAGTGTAATTAGTTAATGCACAAAAACTCATGAAGAGGAGATAATCTCAGTATTTCCAGGATTATCTGCCTTTCTTTGAAATTACTTTTATTTTTTGTTCATAACTTGTCCACCTTGGTCCTCTCCAAATCTTTGTTCTATATTTTTTTTAAATATATCATTCTCCGTCTTTATACCTAAAATATGCTCTTTTACTTATTTCAGTCATTTGACTGTGGCCATGCTGGAGCACCACCTTTAGTCAAGCAAATCAACCCCAGGACTTATTCTTTGTAAGCCTAGTACTTTAATCTATCAGCCTGTTTTTGCTGAACAACTAAATTAATTGGATGCAAATACACCACCATCGTTTGTCAAGAGATGTTGGTGGGGGGGGGGATAAACTCAGACACACAAGCATATACACACACATACATATATATACATATATATGATGGGGTTCTTTCAGTTTCCGTTTACCAAACCCACTCACAAGGCATTGGTCAGCCCGAGGCTATAGTGGAAGACACTTGCCCAAAGTGCCATGCAGTGGGACTGAACCCGGAACCATGTGGTTGGTAAGTAAGCTACTTACCACACAGCCACATGAAGATTTCTTAACTATCTCCTTTCACATTATAGCAAGTTCTCCCCTTTCATTATTTTATTATTTTACTTCTGTATCACAATGCTGCAAGCAAACTACAACACTCTTCTTCTATATATTTTGGGCCTGGCATGCTAATGGTCCTGCCAGCTCGCCACCTTCTGGTGCACATTAATATTGGCAGACAAATTCTTTGGTGGTGGTGGCATGGTAAAATGGTAACACCAGGTCTATGGTGCAAAATAGTTGTTAAAATCCCGAAGATCGGAAAAACAACGAAAACACTAAATGCATGTATGGGCCTAATACAAAGTTAATGCCACACAGTTAATGCTAAACTTAGTGAGAACCTCTTGAACATCATGAAACCTTCTTTCTTTCAGATCCAGAAAACTGATATTAAACAACAATCCTACTGTCACCGGCAACCCATCTTCTTGTAGGGAAGAAATCTTCAGGGGCTGTTATGAGGAAAGGTTAGATGAGGAGAGATTGCAGGTATGTGTATTGTGTGCAAGAGGTAAAATGGAGGGGAGCCTCAATCAAATTTTTCACCGGCATTGATCATAGGTTTATATTCTTTTGCATGAGTAGAATAGACATAATTAATTTAGAAATGATAAAATAATTGAGGTAACCAGAATGTGCGTGTATGTGTGAGTGTGTGTGTGTGTGTGTGTGTGGTAGAATGATTAAACTAAGATTAGTCACGTTGGCTTTCTCTATATATGCATTGCAATAAAGACTGCTTCTATGAAGTGCTCTTGCAAATGCCTCAATAACAAATAACTTCGTTATCATGGTTAGGGATTTTAATGGATGTAGTGCAAGGAAAGAAAAGAAATCGAAATATTTGGAATTCTGTGATGTAAACGACTAAATCCTTTGCAACACTAACTTCAAGAAACCTGATTAACTACCATGGAAGGAAACAGACAAATTAAAGAGACTTTATACACTCAGCAGAATAGGAAAATGGTTGTGAAGAATCACGGACATCATGAGTGACTTTAGAGTAAGACAGATTCAGAGACACAAGACATTATGGAGAAGAAGGTATGGAAGCTGAGAGGCAACATTGCCGGACATAATATTCAGAGAGGCTCTAAGTAACATGTATGTAAAAGAGGAGGAGATAGAAACCTTCTACATACAGAACAGATGAGAGTTTCTACGAGAAGGAGGTATGGAAGCTGAGAGGTAACATCAGATCCAGAAAACAGATATTAAACAACAATTCTACTGTCACCGGCAACCCATCTTCTTGTAGGGAAGAAATCTTCAGGGGCTGTTATGAGGAAAGGTTAGATGAGGAGAGATTGCAGGGATGCTGGACCAATTGTCTGTGTATTGTGTGCAAGAGGTAAAATGGAGGGGAGCCTCAATCAAAGAGGCTCTAAGTAACATGTATATAGAAGAGGAGATAGGGACCTATTACATAAAGAACAACTAGGAGTTTATGCAAGAGAAATTACTGTGAATGACATACAAGGTCTGTGATTGGAGCAAGGTAGCAGCCTTGCTCCAACGTGACATGGGAGCGGAATGGTTCAAGTTTGATTCCACTATGCCCTGGCACCTTGGGAAGGGAAATTGGGTGGAAGCCCATCAGATGCATTGTATGCTGTAACCCAAAAGGGTCCAGTTCTAATCACACCAATTCTACTGAGAATTGTATTAAGGGTTCACATGTCTAAGGAATATTCAGCCATATAAATACATAAATGATATATTTTTCCACATATAAGTATCTTTATAGATGATGTCTTTGGTTGTTTATGGATGATGTAGGCTGTCAGCTTCTCTTTACTTGGTATTTAACCATATTGTCTCACAAGATAACATCTCACGGAAATGAAAAGAGCAAAATAAGTCTTGGGTCTGAAAGGATTTCTTAAATGAGAGATAATTTGTTTTGTACTTTTAATTAATTTTAAAAACTAATGAAGAACGTGAAGGGATTTAGTTAAATAACTAAACAGGTCATTAATAATCCTTTCTACTATAGGCACAAGGCCTAAAATTTTAAGGGGAGGTCTAGTCGATTACATTGACCCTAATGTTCAACTGGTACTTATTTTATCAACCCTGAAAGGATAAAAGGCAAAGTTGACTTCAGTGGAATTTGAACTCAGAACATCAAGATGGATGAAATGCTGCTAAGCATTAGACAGATCGTTGATAATAACATCTTAGATACATACATTTATATAAATAAGTATGTGTGTGTGTGTGTGTGTATCTGCATATATGTTGTTACAAAAGTTCTTTGTTTAAAAACATCGCAGAAGGTTTATATCTGATTTAAATAGGAACACTTTCAGGTAGGGTTTTCTATTATAGATCTTGGCAGATTGTTATAAAAGAAAGGTTTCAAATCGGATTTAAATAAAAACTGGCAAGCATCACTAAACTAAAACAGCAGTATTTTATTGTAATCCATCCAAATTAACTCTCATGGTATCCCGAGGATGAAAAGCTGAAATATAAAACATTTAGGATTGTAGGAAGCGGCTGCTGATGTTGGACCAAAAGTCTTGTGAATTGAATAAACCAATCTATATCTTTAATGGAGGCATTTCTTTACTGAGTCACCACATCAAACTGTTAGAAACTTAGGGGAAGGAATTCTAAAGGAATGAGTTGTTAGTAATGATAATAATAATAATAATAATCCTTTCTACTATAGGCACAAGGCCTTAAATTTGAAGGAGGGGGATAGTTGATTACATCAACCCTCAGTGTTCAATTAGCATTTATTTTATTGACCCTGAAACGATGAAAGGCAAAGTCGACCTCGGCAGAATTTGAACACAGAACGGTAAGACGGACGAAATGCGGCTAAACATTTTGCCCATGGTGCTAATGATTCAGCCAGCTCACCACCTTAATACTACTACTACTACTACTACTACTACTACTAGTAATAATAATGATAATAATAATAATAATAATATTGGGCTAGATGTTTAGTTTAGGTATAAAATTTTCTACTGTGAGTCCAGTCTGATAGATGTGAAGATTTGAAGTGAAACCAGTAGAGACATTGTCATTATCATCATCACCATCACCCCTTTAACATCCATTTCCCATGCCAGCATGGGCTGGACAGTTTGGCAGGAGCTGTCCAGTCACCAATTGCCTGCTTTGACATGGCTGAATGCCCTTCCTAGTGCCAACCCTTTAAAAGAGTGGACTGGGTGTTTTTTTTACTTGGCAACCAGTACCAGTACTTTTTACAAGGCACCAGTATCAATGCTTTATACATGGTTCCAGCAGCAATGCTTTTTATGTTGCACCATCACTGACAGGGTCACCAAATACCTCGCAAGACAAAACAATATTCTGATTAACCCTTTAGTGTTTAAACCGGCTATATCCGGCCTATATATTCTGCTCATTTTATGCTCAAACTGGCCAGAACCAGTATCTCACACCTACCCTGCAATGTCATTCTAAAAATAAACCATTACATCTTCAAATTTTGAAGCTACAAGATAATACCAGATTAATTTTTTTAATGTAAATGAATAAGATTATTATTGACATATTATTTGAACGCTAAAGGGTTAATTAGCATGGTGTATGAGCAAGGTCTCAGCACACAATGTTGGTGCGCCATAGTCATGATTATCATTGTTTTAATATTTCTCTTTTAATGATAACATGGATGGTTCAGGTTTACAGTTGAAGATATCATTGTCATAACAACCAATTTGTATCATCTGCTGATCACACAGCCACGCCAGCCTCATAAATATCTAAATAATAGTGTTTCTTGTTGTGACAAGCTCAAGGTAGACTTCGTCAAACTGACCTCAATATTTGGTACCTATTGATTGTGGAGGCACGTGGCCTAGTGGTTAGAGCAGTGGACTCGCGGTCGAGGGATCGCGGGTTCGAATCTCAGACCGGGCGATGTGTATGCTTATGAGTGAAAACACCTAAGCTCCACGCGGCTCCGGCAGAAGGTAATGGCGAACTTCTGCTGACTCTTTCGCCACAACTTTCTCTCACTCTTTCCTCCTGCATCGAACAGCTCATCTGCGACGGACCGGCGTCCCGTCCAGGTGGGGAACCTATATGCCAAGAAACCAGGAAACCGGCCCTTATGAGCCAGGCATGGCTCGAAAAGGAACAAAACAACTTATTGATTGACTTTGGGAAACAAGAATGAAAAGTTGTCCATCATGGTATTTGAACTCAGAATATAAAAGAATCTAACAAAATATTGCTGTCAAATTTTGGCACCAGACCAGAATTTCAGTGAATTACATTGACTTCAGTACCAACTGGTACTTATTTTATCAGCCTTGTAAAGATGAAAGGCAAAGGCGACCTCAGCAGAATTTGAACTCTGAGTGTATAGATGGATGAAATACTACTGAGCATTTTGCTGGGTGTACCTTCACCTTCAATTCCCCAACCCAATGCCTTCATAAAATATATCAATAATAAATCTAATTTTCACACAAGGCCAGCAATTTTAGGGGGTGGAGTTAGCTAATTACATCAATTGTAGGATTTGGTTGATATTTTATTTTATTGATCCTCAAAGGATGAATGACAAAATTGACCTTGGCACAATTTGAACTCAGAATGTAAAGAACTGGATAAAAAAGCTACCAAACATCTGTTCAATGTGCGAACAATTCTGCAGCTCACTGCTTCAAATCATGTAAACTATAATAATAATAATAATAATAATAATAATAATAATAATAATAATCAATATAATGAAACAGTAATTATAGTCGTTATGTGAGAGCAAAGCTGTTTTTAATGGTTGGTCGAATAAGGAAAGGCTGCACTTTATGACACTTTATGCTGTGTCCAAGACCGATGAGAGAATCTCAATCCTCTGATCAGGGCAATGGATGAAGTCTGCTACACAGTTTTCATTTACTTAATTTGAAGTTGAATATTTTGGACTTGCTAAGCACAGAGCCATACCTCCACCAAATGATAAGGGTCCAGGGTTAATTAATTTAACGAGATGGCAGTTAACTAGGGATGAGACATAGGATTTGTACCATCACAACATGGTGTGTGTATGTGTGTGTGTGTGTGTGTGTGGTGTGTGTGTGTGTGTGTATGAGGGAGGGGCTTAATGCATCTTTATTATAATCATTATTATTATTTTCAAGATTCTGCGAACTGGCAGAATCGTTAGCACACCGGGTAAAATGCTAAGTGGCATTTCATCCAGTCTTTACGTTCTGAGTTCAAATTCTGCCGAGGTTGATTTTGCCTTTCATCCTTCTGGGGTCGATGAAATAAGTACCAGTGAATCACTGGGGTCGATGTAATTGACTAGTCCTGCTAGTCCCATTCCCCCAAGAATTTCAGGCTTTGTGCCTATAGTAGAAAGGATTATTATTATTATTATTATTATTATTATTATTATTATTATTACAACTACTATGATAGATTAGATAGTTAACTTGGTAAGAATTTGATCTACGAAGAAAACAACAACTGTCCTGTTTCAGAGGAAATTCAAGAGAATTTGGAAGAAAAATCAAGAAATGGCAAGAAATATAGCAGTCTGCAGAGGTAGGTGACAGAAATGTTAAGAGAATTCAGCAGAAAAGAAGAGGAATGCAAAAAGAATCAGAACTGGCGACATGGGAAGATAGGAGAGTATATAAAAAACAATATTTATTATCTAAAGACTTTCTTTTGCCCTGAGACTGTAAATCTAATATTAAAGTCATTCCAACAGTGACCACTCCATCTATTTTCAGTTATTTTGTTTTGTTTTGTGTTTAAAACTACATTTAAGAATGTGTCCTTCTCAATTTTAAGACAGTCAAATGTAATTTAAGAGAGGTCTCATTGTTATTTTGATGCTGTCCCTTTGACAGAAGGATGGGAGCATTGTTTAACCCTGGGTCAGCTCTCACCAAGCAGGCCTATGATCAAAGATATTTAAGCCCTGGCCATTCCATCAGATTCTTCAGCCATAATATATCTTATTATCTAATATGCCCTTCTCATGTTTAAGATGGTGAGATGTGATTAGGTGCCTATATCTAGAAGGTTCACATCTGTTCAATGTGCGAACAATTCTGCAGCTCACTGCTTCAAATCATGTAAACTATAATAATAATAATAATAATAATAATAATAATAATAATAATAATAATAATAATAATAATCAATATAATGAAATAGTAATTATAGTCGTTATGTGAGAGCAAAGCTGTTTTTAATGGTTGGTTGAATAAGGAAAGGCTGCACTTTATGAACTTTATGCTTTGTGTGTCCAAGACCGATGAGAGAATCTCAATCTCTGATCAGGGCAATGGATGAAGTCTGCTACACAGTTTTCATTTACTTAATTTGAAGTTGAATATTTTGGACTTGCTAAGCACAGAGCCATTTTGCTGAGAACCACTTGAGGGTTTGCAAAGAAGGGAGATGTAGGGTGGCTGGGGGAAATAATTTAATTAATTCCTCTCAATAATCATGCTATGTCGTTTTGTCTAATGTTACTGCATCTAACGTTTTTTGTCCATGTCTTTTGGTCTGACATCATTTTGTCTAATGATTTTTTTGTCCAATGACAAATCATATCAATAAAATTCTCAATAATTATTTAATTTAATGTTCACTTTGTTTTCTAAAGAGTTTATTTAAAATTGGGCAAGAAGTCGTTGGACAAAAAAAATGTCAAACCAAAAGACGTGGATGAAGTGATGTTGGACAAGAAGTCGTTGGACAAAATATGTCAACAAAAGACGTGATGAAGTGATGTTGGACAGAAGTCGTTGGACAAAAGATGTCAAACCAAAAGACGTGGATGAAGTGATGTTGGACAAGAAGTCGTTGGACAAAAAATGTCAAACCAAAAGACGTGGATGAAGTGATGTTGACAAGAAGTCGTTGGACAAAAAATGTCAAACCAAACGGGACGTGGATGAAGTGATGTTGGACAAGAAGTCGTTTGACAAAAAATGTCAAACCAAAAGACGTGGATGAAGTGATGTTGGACAAGAAGTCGTTGGACAAAAAAGTCAACCAAAAGACGTGGATATGAAGTGATGTGGACAAGAAGTCGTTGGACAAAAAATGTCAAACCAAAAGACGTGGATGAAGTGATGTTGGACAAGAAGTCGTTGGACAAAAAAATGTCAAACCAAAAGACGTGGGAGGATGAAGTGAGTTGGACAGAAGTCATTGGACGAAAAAATGTCAAACAAAAGACGTGGATGAAGTGATGTTGGACAAGAAGTCGTTGGACAAAAAAATGTCAAACCAAAAGACGTGGATGAAGTGATGTTGACAAGAAGTCATTGGACGAAAAATGTCAAACCAAAAGACTGGATGAAGTGATGTGGACAAGAAGTCGTTGGACAAAAAAATGTCAAACCAAAAGACGTGGATGAAGTGATGTTGGACAAGAAGTCGTTGGACAAAAAAATGTCAAACCAAAAGACGTGGATGAAGTGATGTTGGACAAGAAGTCGTTGGACAAAAAAATGTCAAACCAAAAGACGTGGATGAAGTGATGTTGGACAAGAAGTCGTTGGACAAAAAATGTCAAACCAAAAGACGTGGATGAAGTGATGTTGGACAAGAAGTCGTTGGACAAAAAAATGTCAAACCAAAAGACGTGGATGAAGTGATGTTGGACAAGAAGTCGTTGGACAAAAAAATGTCAAACCAAAAGATGTGGATGAAGTGATGTTGGACAAGAAGTCATTGGACGAAAAATGTCAAACCAAAAGACGAGGATGAAGTGATGTTGGACAAGAAGTCGTTGGACAAAAAAATGTCAAACCAAAAGACGTGGATGAAGTGATGTTGGACAAAGTGACATCAGACGAAAAGTCAGGTCATGCTCAATAATTACCAAAGACATCGAACATTTGCAATCAAACATGTATCAGCTTCCTAAGAATTAACTTCTCACTCAGCAGCACACCACCAAAAAAATGTACAAATAAATATTTACTTGTAAGCTCATTTCTTTCTTCTTCTTCCTTCTTTCTCTTCATTTCTCCATTCACTTCATTCATTCTTTCACATTCACATAATTTTGCCAAAATTAATACTTTATTATTCACATTGCATTGAATTATTCATGTATCATCTTGTAGCTATGAGACTTTGATGGGGTAACTGTTTGTGAGAGAGCCAGATCTGGCCAGGTTGAACATGAAAAGGAAAGATTATTTTAGCTGGATATGACCAGATAAATGCTAAAGTGTTAAATATTTAACCCTTTCATTACTGTATTTATTTTGAGATGTTCTGTGTTTCTCTTAATTATTTTAGATATAACAAAGAATTTAATAATAACTTCACTTTCATTTAGCTAGTGTTAGGAATATAAATTGTGACTATGGTTTGGTGGAAGATTTTAATTCAAAACTTATGAAAACAAGACATTTGTACTACAGAGCCAGAGGCGGTTTCAGCCGGGTTGGTAACGGAAGAGTTAAGTAAAGATATGGATAGTTTAGCTATGAGATATTGATTGATTAGCTTGATATATATATATATATATATATATATATATATATAATTTAACAATTAAGGATAACCTCTTAATAAGGAATCTTAACAAGAATTATCAGGTAGTTAGCGTGAAAAACCTCATAAGAGAAAAATTCGAAAATAATTTTTTCACATGAAAATATTAATTTATTTATATGTATAGAGGCATTATTACACATTACATTTATGTGTAATAATTCCCTCTATACAATATAAATATATATATATATATAATATATATATATATATATATATACATACATACATACATATATATTAGTGTGAGTGTGTGAGAGAGAGAGAGAGGCAGAGAGAGGGAGCCAGAGCGAGAGAACTGCAAAGATTTTGTAATAAAATACCTGCAGATACAGTTATTATAGGGCTTTCAATATCTTCTAAATTAATTGGTTGAGATACTACTGGACTTCTACAATAAGATTCAAAGACTGAACACTGAACTGTTCTGTCGAGGATTTCTCAGAAATATTAAAAATTTCTCCAAGAAGATATGTGTAGATCTTCTTCGGAAATCCCTTTTGTATAAAAATAAAGATATAACGAATTTGTAATCAACATTATTCTTATGTACAAAAACATTTCAACAGGCAGGGCCAGGTAACATGTGTTACATCAAATTATGATACATGTATGTATATATAGATCAAATTATAAGTTACATATATATATGTATTATCTCAAATACCAAACTGTTAATCCCTGTTATATATATATATATATATATATATATACATGTTATATGTTTAATTAGTTATTCCTAAACACCTTTTCTTTTGCCATTTTAAAATAATTATGGTTATTTTTAGAAAGTTGTTTTTTTTTATCTAAATGGAAAAAAAGAAAGGTTAATAATTAGTGATAATAATTGTTGTTAATAATTAGTGATAAATGATTAATGAATAAAAGTAAATTAAAATGATGACTAAGCCAGTCATCTTGTTTAGATCATTTAGAATTAAAAGATAAAACAAATCTACAAATAAACTTTAAATAAAAAGAAAATAATAGTCTAACTTAGACTAAAGTGTAATGTAGAAGTTGCTACTAACAACTGTATAGGAAGAAAATGTTTTCCTATAAAATAGAAGTGTGTTGTTTCAATAAACAGGTTTAAAGATAATGTTTTGTAAACAGGATAGGCAGAAGAAAATATTTTTTTAACAAGCAAGACAGGAGATAATGATGTTTTTTTAACAGGTAATGCAGGAAACAATAATATTTTTTTTAACAGGAAACGTAGGAGGAAACAATATTTTTAACAGGAGACTCAAGAAAAAACAATTTTTTTTTTTTGATAGGAAAGACAAGACAACGATATAATTTTCAGGGGAAAGATTGCAGACCATGTATTTTTTAACATGAACAGGAGAAAGCAACGATATTTAACAGGAAAGCCAAGAGACAAATATTTTTTTAACAGGGGGAGATGGGAGATAATTTTTTTTTTAACTGGAAAGAGGGGAAACAACAATTGATTTTAACAGGAGACAATATTTTTTTTAAAGGAAACACAAGCAACAACAGTTTTTTTTTCAAAGGGAAACACAGAAGACAGCAAAGA
>NC_043020.1:12863988-12871488 GCF_006345805.1 Octopus sinensis
GTAAAAAACATTCTGTGCCGTATGAATATGTCCCTCGTTTAAGAAACAGATTGGGTTTATTTACATTTGTGAAGAAAAAAAATACCCTTCCCCCCACCCCTAATCCTAACCCTAACAATAACTAACTGTAACTAACCCTAACCCTAAAACAGATTGAAATGCAATAGATTGATACTAGGGTCATAATTATGGGTGACAATTTCATATGACACCGCTAGAAAAAACTGCCGTTCAAACCGAAAAAATCCGAAAATTTATTTTCCTTTCAACCTGTTAAAAAAGGATTATCGCCATCCAGTTTCTTGAATGACACTCCATATTTTTTATTCCAATTAATTTAATGATATACCTTGTTGTGAGTTCTTTGAGGATTTGCTGTGAATGTGAGTGAATGTGTGTTGGGAGTGCAAAGCAAAATCTGGAAGCACTCCATCGGTTACTACGATGAGGGTTCCGGTTGATCGATCAACGGAACAGCCTGCTCATGAAATTAACATGTAAGTGGCTGAGCACTCCACAGACACGTGTACCCTTAACGTAGTTCTCGGGGATATTCAGCGTGACACAGAGAGTGACAAGGCCGGCCCTTTGAAATACAGGTACAACAGAAACAGGAAGTAAGAGTGAGAGAAAGTTGTGGTGAAAGAGTACAGCAGGGATCACCACCATCCCTGCCGGAGCCTCGTGGAGCTTTAGGTGTTTTCGCTCAATAAACACTCACAACACCCGGTCTGGGAATCGAAACCGCGATCCTACGAACTCGAGTCCGCTGCCCTAACCACTGGGCCATTGCGCCTCCACATTCAAATGAATATGGTACTTAAGTCAGATGCACCAGAATTTTGTACAGTGTTATCCATATAACTACATGTGGTGATTATAATCAAAGTAAGCAACAAGAATATCTTCAGTAATTTGGTACGATCGTTTCACACTACATCATTTTATTGCTCAACATTTTAAAACTGATGTAATAATGATCGTACCAAATTACCGAAGATATTCTTGTTGCTTACTTTGAATATATATATATATATATATATATAATATATATATATATAATATATATATATATTATATTAAATTAGAGACAAAACACTATTAGGCAAATCAAACAATGAAAGACTTAAGCCAATACATATGATTAATTTATATTATTTATATTATTATTACATATTTAAATAATATAAATTAATCATATGTATTGGCTTAAGTCTTTCATTGTTTGATTTGCCTAATAGTGGTTTTGTCTCTAATTTAATATAATATAATATTTTACTATAAAATTGGATTCAATCCTAAATCTGATTTTTCCCTGTAAGTTTGGATTTATTCCCTAATATTTATTATATATATATATATATATATATATATATATATATATATATATATATTACAGAGATGTACTCGCATAGCAAGTAATTTGATCTGAGATTGTGTGCTGAAACGAAAACAATTGCAGCGTGGAAGGTGTTTATAAGCCATTTAAGAAACACACAAAAGCCGTTCGATTCACTTCAACATTTAAGTTTAATTTGTCATATATATGTTATATATATATATATATATATATAATATATATATATAATAAATGAATAAATAAATACAACATATGCATATATACATACATATATGTACATACCTACCTCTATATGTATATATGCATGCATATATGGGTACAGGGCACCCAAAAAACGTCGAACACATTGAGAAACGAAAACATAAACAAGGAATTTATATATATATATATATATATATAAGGGATATTAGCCAACCGAATATGGCTAGGGACAGGGCAGGGTGGTGGGGGTGTCACTGTTGCATTTAGCCCCAGACGAACATCAACGTCACCAGATAGGCCTGACAAAAAGAAAAAAAAAAAAGATAGAGGACGCCGTGATGGCGTCAGGCCTATCTGGTGACGTTGATGTTCGCCTGGGGCTAAATGCAACAGTGACACCCCCACCACCCTGCCCTGTCCCTAGCCATATTCGGTTGGCTAATATCCCTTATATTACGGAGCAGTCACTGTCTATATCTCATTTAGAGAATTATTATTGCTATATATATATATATATATATATATATATATATATATATATATTTATTAATTATATCCCTTCATGGGAGACGGTGTGAGAGGATAGTAAGTCATAGTTAGTTTAGATGTCATACAAAATAGATAGTATATATATCTATATATATGTATGTATGTATATTATCCCGTGTTGATGACATGTTAAAGGTACTTATGCCAGTGCCAACATAAAAAGCACCCAATACACTCTGTGAAGTGGTTGACATTAGGAAGGGCATCCAACCATAGAAACAATGCCAAAACAGACAATAGATACTGGTACAGCTCTCTGGCTTACAAGCCTCAATTTAACCACCTAGCCCATGCCAGCATGGAAGATGAATGTTAATGATGATGATGATGATGATGATATGTGTGTGTGTGTATCTATATACAGTTGCGGCCAAAATGTTCAGAACGGCATTGTTTTCGTCAGAAAAGTAGGTATAAGTTTTTATCAAAGTTGTTTTATATTCTATAATTTTCAAAGACAATAAATACGATATTATTTGTTATTGTCTGAGATTTTGGTGTAATTTGAGAGGATAATAAAAAAGTTATGGATGATTTAGTGATTTACTGCAAAACCCATGGCGGCCAAAATGATCAGAACGGTTGCTTTTACTCCATGTTTTAGTATATTTAACCGTCGAACTCTAATGTTTTGAATTTGTTTACGTGATGGTTCATTTACTAAACATTAGTAAGAATATCTGCAGTGTACTTTGTTAATATAATGCCACTTACTCCATTACCAATTCGTCAGCAGATTATTAAGCTTCGAAAGAAGGATAATTTAAGTATTAGGTCTATTGCAAAGATTGTTAACAAGTCAAAAAGTGTTGTTCACGGTATTCTTAAGGTCTTCGATGATTGTGGTTTGTGTGAAGCAAGAAAGTCTACAGGTAGGCCAAGAAAAACGACCAAGAGAGAAGATCGTGCTATGGTAAAGTTGGTTAAAAAGGACAGATTTAAAACTGCTGCTGCTGTTTTTCGGGAAATGAGCATTGTACTGAAGAAAACTTTAACTCGAAAAACTGTGTCTCGTCCTTTAGTTGAACATGACCTACAAGCTAGAGCACCTGCAGTGAAGCCACTGATCAACTCCAAGAATAAAAAGTGTCGTCTTACCTTTGCAACCGAACATGTGTTGTGGTCTCAAGAAAAATGGCAAACGGTGCATTTCAGTGATGAATCTAAGTCTATGTTATTTGGCTCAGATGGGAAAAGGTACGTTCGTCGAAAAGCAGGTGAAAAATTGTCACCTAAATGCCTTAAGACTAGTGTTAAATTCGGTGGAGGAAGTGTCATGGTTTGGGGGATGATATCTGGAGATGTTGTGGGCCCTTTGCTGCGATTACATGGAAAGGTAAATGCAGGAGTTTATAAACAACTTGTAAAAGATCATGTCTTGCCTGTGCTGAGAAATTCAACTAAGCGACCACCCATATTCATGCAGGACAATGCCCCATGTCACAAGGCTGCTAAGGTGGTCATGAACTTCCTCAAGGCTGAAAAGGTTATTGTTATGGATTGGCCTGCTCAAAGCCCAGACCTCAATCCTATTGAAAATGTGTGGAATATTCTAGGAGAACGTTTGAAAGCCAGAAATCCTAAAACAACCGAGCAATTATGGAATGCCCTTCAGGAAGAATGGAATAAAATCACCCAGCAAGAAATTGAAAATATAATTTCCCCATGCAGTCAAAAATGTCAAACTTTGATTGAAGCTAAAGGGCTTCACACTAAATATGAAATAATTCCAGCATTCTCTGTCACTTTTTGATTATTTTGTTATTTTTTCAACCGTTCTGATCATTTTGGCCACCATGGGTTTTGCAGTAAATCACTATATTATCCATAACTTTTGTATTATCCACTCAAATTACACCAAAATCTCAGACAATACCAATTTCGTATTTATTGTCTGTGAAAATTATAGAATATAAAACAACTTTAATAAAAACTTATACCTACTTTTCTGACGAAAACAATGCCGTTCTGAACATTTTGGCCGCAACTGTATGTGCACCTTGTTGTACTCAAGAAGACCTTTCCTCCACAGCATGTGCATTAATACCACTACCCCAGAGGGAGAGGATTGGCCTGCAAGAGCCCTTTGCCAGTTCCACATTAGAAGTGCCGGGCACATACTGTAAAGTGGGACTGAACCTGGAGCCATGGGGTTGGGAAGCAAGCTTCTTATGACACACACACACACACTTTATTTCCATTTGAAATTGGACTTACCATATCTGTATCAGTCATTATATAGCTTTCAGCATTTGGGGGTATCCCCAATTTTTCATCATTCCCTGTACCAGCTGTGCTATCTGCAAAACAAAACAACGAAAAAAAGCAAAAAAAAAAAACACAAACAAACAAATTTTCATAAAACAAACAACAAATACAAATCAATGTTTTGAGACAAAAAATAAAAAGTTAAAAAAAAAACGTGTTTCAATAATTATAGGTTATTTATTATGTTTATGTTAATCAAATATTGATTTCCAGTTAATAAGATGTTTCATAGATTATTTCTGAGAAACTTAAGAGAATGGTGGTTGTTGTTGCCGTTGTTGTTGTTATTATTGTTGTTGTTGTTGTAGCCCCAGGGTGATAATCACCAAGTAGGACCTACACATTTAACATGGACACCCCTGAATCATGTCTGTTAGATTTCAAGTAGGGGACTAATAGAAACATTGTTAACACCCAGGGTAGAATTTAGATTTTACTTTGCACTCATTCAAAATTTTATATTTACTATGTTGCTGTTTAACCCCAGGTCTCTCCTTATCCAGTTAACCTATGATCAAAGGTATTCCAAATGTGACCATCCCATCATCTATTCAATCAAACGGGACTGTGGATTATATTATCTGACGTTTTTTTTTTTTTTAAGCTGGTGATGTATGAGATTTGAGGAAGAATTAACTGCTTTTTCTCTCAAGTCAGGTGAAATTTAGAAGCTTTTCTAAATTATTAATTAGTTCTGCTTCTAGACTGTTTAGGCAGTAATAATAGTTATCTTCCTGCTACTTTACTCTTTACTCTTTTACTTGTTTTAGTCATGTGACTGTAGCCATGCTGGAACACTGCCTTTAGTCAAGCAATTCAACCCCAGGACTTATTCTTTGTGAGCCTAGTACTTCTTCTACCGGTCTCCTTTGCCGAACCACTAAGTTATGGGGGACATAAACACACCAGCATCGGTTGTCAAGCAATGTTGGTGGGACAAACAGATACACAAACATATACACACACACATGCATATATATATATATATATATATATATATATATATACACATATATATGACAGGCTTCTTTCAGTTTCCATCTACCAAATCCACTCACAAGGCTTTGGTTGGCCCGAGGCTATAGTAGAAGACTGTTGACCAACGTGCCATGCAGTGGGACTGAACCCGGAGCCACATGGTTGGTAAGCAAGCAACTAACCACACAGCCACTCCTATGCCTCCTACTTAAATATCTTTGTTAATCAGCATTAATAAAATATTGGTAATTAGCATCATTAATTTGATTTCTATTTTGTGTTATATTTGTACACATTTCAAAAGGTTACAACAGTTTTTGCTACAGCTAAAACATATCTTTAGGTTGTGTTTTAGTTACACCTAGTTTGAGGTCCCTACATGATTAAAGTGAAGGCACATGGCCTAGTGGTTAGAGCAGTGGACTCGTGGTTGAGGGATCACGGATTCGAATCTCAGACCAAGTAGTGTATGTGCTTATGAGTGAAACACCTAAGCTCCACGCGGATCTGGCAGAAGGTAATGGCGAACGTCTGCTGACTCTTTTACCACAATTTTCTCTCACTCTTTCCTCCTGCATCTTGCAGCTCACCGGCGACAGACTTGCGTCCTGTCCAAGTGGGGAACCTATATGCCAAGGAAACCAGGAAACTGGCCCTTATGAGCCAGGGATGGCGCAAGAAGGAACAAACATGATTAAAACATCCATCTTCTTGTTTCTAAATTAGATTTATATTGGTCCATTCTCCTGCATATCTGAACATTTTGAAAAATAACACTACCAGCATCATCCTCATCTTCATCATAATCCTTTAACGTCCATTTTACCATGCCGACATGGGTTGGATGGCTTGACAGGAACTGACAAAGTCAGATTCCATAGTTTGTTTTGGCTCAGTTTCTATGGCTGGATGCCCTTCCTAATGCCAACCACTCCACAGAGTGTACTGGGTGCTTTTTTTACTTGGCACTAGCACCCATATCAATGCTTTTTACATGGCACCTTCGTTTTGGGATTTCAATTCTGTTGTAGTGGGCAAGTCTTCTCCAGTTCAGCAATGTGCCATGTATATCAGACCTTTGTCTTCTCTTTTGTAAGGTTCACCATTTTGAGATTTGCCTTCAACATACTCTTTTACTCTTTTACTTGTTTCAGTCATTTGACTGCGGCCATGCTGGAGCACCGCCTTTAGTCGAGTAACTCGATCCTGGATCTTCTTCTTTTTGTAAGCCCAGTACTTATTCTATCGGTCTCTTTTTGCTGAACCGCTAAGTGATGGGGACGTAAACACACCAGCATCGGTTGTCAAGCAATGCTAGGGGAACAAACACAGACACACAAACACACACACATACATATATATATATACATATATACGACAGGCTTCTTTCAGTTTCCATCTACCAAATCCACTCACAAGGCTTTGGTCGGCCCGAGGCTATAGTAGAAGACACTTGCTCAAGGTGCCATGCAGTGGGACTGAACCCGAAACCATGTGGTTGGTAAACAAGCTACTTACCACACAGCCACTCCTGCGCCTTCCTGTATCTATGGATTATATTTTACAGAATCCCAACCCTAAATGCCTGTCTCAGTACAAAGATAACCGGGAGTTAGTGTTGAGTGCAGCATAAAGAATATGCCAAAATTTCATAAAATCCAAATTTATTTTACACACACAGGCATGGCTGTGTGACACTTTAGATAAGAATATTTTACTATAGCCTTGGGCTGACCAATGCCTTGTAAGTGAAACTGATAGACAAAAACTATGGAAGCTTATCCTATCATATATATGTATGTATACACACACACACATATATATATATATAATTATTATTTGAGGGAATAAAATCCAAACTTACAAGGAAAAAAAAATTCAATTTACTTAATCTTTACATTTTATTGGTATCGCACGAGGAGTTTTAGGTGGCCAATGTAAACTGGTCATGTGCATTCGTGCATATATATGTGTGTATATGTTCGTATATGTAAGTATCCGTATGTTATGTGTATATATATATGTGTATTTATGTGCTATCTGTGTATATTCAACTGATGAGGCAAAGCATTTCTTATGCAGAGCCAGAAATCCAGGATCTAGAATTATCCAGTAATTTTTTTTGCTAGTTTATTTTGTCCTTT
>NC_043020.1:12876488-12883988 GCF_006345805.1 Octopus sinensis
TATTATTGTTTTTATTATTAAGCTAGTACATGCTATTTTGATTATCCTGCGGTTTGGTGACAATAAATCTTCTTAAATTTAAAGAATTTTTCTTAGGCTTTTTGCAGAATAACAGGTGGTACTTTTCTGCAGGTTACAAAGAAAGCCTGATTTCCAATATCCTTCAGTATTTTAGGTAGCATTTTGGGTTATTATTATTATTATTATTATTATTATCATTATTATTATTATTATTATTATCATTATTATCATTATTATTATTATTATTATTATTATTATTATTATTATTATTATTCAGTAGTCTTATTTTTATCAAGTGCTTTCACTGCCTTGGGTATGTGCTGTGGTTTGTTGTGGTGCTCTTATTTTTACTGTATTGAAAGTGTTTTACGTTGGTTGTGTGCAGTGCCTAGTAGTGCTATTTTCTGTATGTTATATATACTTGTTAGTCCTGGTGTTTTTGTTATGTATTTGTCTGAATATACATATATACAATGGGCTTCTTTCAGTTTCTGTCTACTAAATCCACTCACAAGGCTTTGGTCGGCCCGAGGCTATAGTAGAAGACACTTGCCCAAGGTGCCACTCAGTGGGACTGAACCCGGAACCATGTGGTTCATAAGCAAGCTACTTACCACACAGCCACTCCTACACCAATGAAACTAGGAAACCAGCCCTTATGAGCCGAGCATGGCTCGAGAAGGAACAAATAACAACAAGTAATTCTTTCTACTACAGACATAAGGCTTGAAACTATTTAGAGGGGTAGAGGTAAGTAGATTACATCAACTTCGGTGCTCAACTGGTGCTTATGTCTTTAATAACAAAAGAATGGAAAATAAAGTTGACCACAGCAATATTTGAACTCAAGAAGTAAAGACACACAAAATGCTGCTAAGAATTTTGTTTACCATTCTAGCGATTTTGCCAGGAGAGCATCATAGCCACGTGTTGAAAGGAATTCTTTGGGGTTTGAATAATTCACTTCTGGAAACATGGGTGTTTCGTTCATCATCCTCAAACAAACCTTATTCAGGGACCTTTTGAGTGGGTTGGCTACTCGACTTGAAGAAAATTCTAACTGGACTCCCATCTGCAAGGTCATGCACTGTTAATCATGATATGAGATCACCATGTCTTGCATATATGGTTGTGCATGCACTTGGTGTACCCTTATCACATGGGTAGTCATGATGGGTATACTGGGTTTTGTATATTTGTACCCCAGAACCACTTTGATGGCATGTGCTGCTCTCTCACTCAATAATAATATTTCAAATTTTAGTAAAAGGTCAGTAAGTACGAAGCTGGCAGTAAGTTGATTACATCAACCCCAGTACTCAACTGGTACTTATTTTATCAACCCCAAGAGAATGAAAGGCCTCAGTGGAATTTGGGGGATGTGACTCATCGATTACATTGACCCCAGGCAACGCTGCTAATGATTATGCTCAAATGGTGTAATTTATATGCCACCAGCATGTGCCGTGCCACCAAATAATAGTAATGATGAAGTTTTTGATACAGGCAAAATCCTGAGGCCAGCAGTTTTATGAGTAGTGAGGATTAGTTAATACTATTGACCCAATATCTGACTGGTATCTTATTTTATTGTCTTTATGAAAAATCAAGTTGACCTTGCTGATATTTGAACTCAGAATGTATATCACCAGAAGTAAATAATACAAGGCATATTTGCTAATGCTCAAAGGATTCTGCCAATCCAATGCCATTTTTGTCGTGGTGGGCAAGGACAGACATTTTAAAAGAAACCAACAGTTAACCTTTACCTATAAAAGGATGAGAGACAAAAGCTACCAGTCAGTATTTCAACTGTGAATAAAAAGAAAATATCACCATCATTTAACATCCATGATCCATGCTGGCATGGGTTAGACTGGATCTGATAGGTCCAATGGCTGTATCATATTTCTATATTTGTTTTAGCTTTGTATCTACTGCTGGATGCTTTTCCTAATATCAAGCACTTAACAGAATGTACTGGGCACCAGCACTAGTGAGGTTGTCATGTAGCTTGCAAAACTAAGATTCTCTTCAAATGACTGGAGTTACAGTAGAAGGGGAGACAGTTTAATGTTATGGGATGAGAAATTAAAGTGACAGTGAAGTATCCAGAGCAGAACAGGTTTGTTAGTAAAATAATTATTAGCAACAAAGGTAGTTTTAATACTGAAAGGTAATATTTATCCCCACTTAAACCTGGATGTTCTGTTAGAACAAACTATACTGTGGTCGATTCCATGAGAGAAACTCTCATATTGGCTTTTGGTGTAAAATGCACTCTTGTTGATATCGTTAGCAGGGAGATAAATTTCTGCCATTTTCAGTGCTGAGACCACCAGATCACGTGATTTCAACCTCCCTTGGTCTTGTCAGTGATGGAATCTCCCTGCCAGTGACATGTAGAACAACAGTGCCAGAACAGGCACTGGTGTTATCATTAGCCAGTGAGCTTGTTCAAAAATATATACTAGCAACAGAGGTATTATTAATACAGAGACGATGAAAGGTAAAGTCAGTGTCAGTGGAATTTGAACTCAGTAAGTGAGGATGGATAAAATGCTGCTAAGCGCTTTGTCCAGTGTGCTAATGATTCTGTCAGCTAGCCACCTTAACAATAATAATAATAATAATAATAATAATAATAATAATAATAATAATAATAATAATAATAATAATAATAATATTCAGTACCAAGCAGTGGCTCTTGTGGCTTCTGATCTTAACTGATTGGAAGTGTTATCATGTACATTGTTTTGTCTTGGTATAAAAGATGGGCTACAGCAAATATTCTGCTCAATACCACAGATTTACAGATTTGCTTGTCAGTTGTTTGACCTTAATCAGTTGAGCATGTCCCTTAGTGGCTGACGATATGTGCATTTCTGATCACGAGCAGAAGTAGTGAGGGAGCATCATAGCCATGTGTTGAGAGGGATTCTTTGGGGTTTTAATAATTCACTTCTGGAAACATGGGTGTTTTGTTCAACATCCTTAAACAACCGTTATTCAGGGACCTATTGAGTGGGATGGGTTACTCGACCAGATGAAAATTCTAACTGGGCCCCACCTGCAAGGCCATGTACTGTTTATCTTGATATGAAATCACCATGTCGTGCACATATGGTTGTGATGCATGGGCCTGGTTTACCCTTATCAGACGGGTAGTCATGAGGGGAAACTGGGCTTCGTATATTTTACCCCAGTGTCACTTTGATGGCATGTACTGCTCTCTCACTCAATAATAATAATAATAATAATAATAGAATTGCGTTCACTAAGAGGTGGTAGCTACGAGAGTCAAACATAAAGGTTATCCCTATTGTCATCGGAGCATTGGGTTCAATACCACCCAATCTGGAAAAAAAACATCTGAAAATCTTAGAAATATCCTAAATCTAGGTGTATTGCAAAAGTCGGCATTACTTGGAACTGCATGCATATTGCATAAAGTACTGTCTGTTTGAGGCCCTAGTTACGACTTGACAAACAGTGCAAACCCCCGATAGTCACAATATCCTCAGACAACAACCTCATGATATTGTATACTGTGTGACGTCTATAATAATAATAATAATAATGATAATAATAATAATAATAATATAATAATAATAATAATAATAATAATAATTTTGGCAGAAGGTTCAGTTTTAAAGGGATAGGGAAGTCAATTACATTGGACCTGGTACTTAAATGGTACTCTAATTAATCAGTCCTGAAAGGATGAAAGGTAAATTGACCTCAGCAGGATTTGAACTCAGAACATGAAGGGATAGAACAAATACAGCAAGCATTGGTACAAGGTCATGCATTAGTTTTGATTGTGTTGGGGGGGGGGGGGGTTAATAACACTAAAGATTTCAAACAGCACGAAGCAACACATTTTGCCAGAGTTGTAGTAACTTAATTCGAAACCCAGTATATAACTGGTATAACTGCATCCACCCTGGAAGGATGAGAAACAAAACTGAGCCCAAAGACACTTTATAATAATAATAATAATAATAATAATAATAATAATAATAATAATAATAATAGTAGTAATAATAATAATAATAATAATAATAATAATAATAATAATAATAATAATAATAATAATGCCCTGATGCAGTACCAGGCAGTGGCTCTCATGGCTTCTGATCTTAACTGGTTGGAAGTGTTATCATGTACATTGTTTTGTCTTGGTATAAAAGATGAGCTACAGCAAATATTCTGCTCAATACCACAGATTTGCTTGTCAGTTGTTTGACCTTAACCAGTTAAGCATGTCCCTTAGTGGCTGACGATATGTGCATCTCTGATCACGAGCAGAAGTAGTGGGGGAGCATCATAGCCATGTGTTGAGAGGGATTCTTTGGGGTTTGAATAATTCACCTCTGGAAACATGGGTGTTCTTTCAACATCCTTAAACAACCCTTATCAGGGACTTTTTGAGCAGGATGGGCTACTCAACCTGAAGAAAATTCTAACTGGGCCCCACCTGCAAGGTCATGTGCTGTTTATTTTGATATGAGATCACCATGTCGCGAATATGGTTGTGATGCATGTGCCTGGTGTACCCTTATCAGACGGGTAGTCATGATGGGTATATTGGGCTTCATATATTTTACCCCAGTGTCACTTTGATGGCATGAACTGCTCTCTCACTCAATAATAATAATAATAATAATAATAATAATAATAATAATAATAATAATAATAACAATAATAATAATAATAAAAGATAGTGCTCATGGGAACTGCTCATATCCTACACAAAATACTTTCTATGTAATCTCAAGTTTTAAAACAAACATGATTTTCAAATGGTTTTTTAGGCATTCACTAGTACAACACTTAGTACAAAACCAAATATATGGCACCCAAGGCATAACACTAACATGAACTTCCAACTTGTAGTCTCTTGAGGTCTCTGGGTGAGACTTGGAGCCAGCTTGTGCAAATGTAAAGCAAAAGTCAAATATGTAAAGTACTGTCTGTCTGAGGTCCTTGTTGTGACTTGATAAACTGTGCAAACCCCTGGAAGACACAATATCTTCAACCAACAACCTCATGATATCGTATACTGTGCAATGTCTACTATACTTTTTACTCTTTTACTTGTTTCAGTCATTTGACTGTGGCCATGCTGGAGCACCGCCTTCAGTCGAGCAAATCGACCCCAGTACTTATTCTTTGTAAGCCTAGTACTTATTCTATCGGTCTCTTTTGTCGAACTGCTAAGTTACGGGGGACATAAACACACCAGCATCGTTTATTAAGCAATGTTGGGGGGACAAATGCAGACCACACAAACATATACACACACATACATACATATATACAACAGGCTTCTTTCAGTTTCCGTCTACCAAATCCACTCACAAGGCTTTGGTCAGTCCGAGGCTATAGTAGAAGACACTTGCCCAAGGTGCCATGCAGTGGGAGTGAACCAGGAAAACCATGTGGTTGGTAAGGAAGCTACTTACCACAATAATGAAATTCTAACTGGGCCCCACCTGCAAGGTCATGTGCTGTTTATCTTGATATGAGATCACCATGTCGCTCACATATGGTTGTGATGCATGTGCCTGGTGTACCTTTATCAGACGGGTAGTCATGATGGGTATATTGGGCTTCGTATATTTTACCCCAGTGTCACTTTGATGGCATGAACTGCTCTCTCACTCAATAATAATAATAATAATAATAATAATAATAATAATTATAATGATTTCAAATTTTGGCACAATTTTGGTGGCGGGGATAAGATGATTACATTGACCTTAATGTTCAACTGTTACTTATTTTACGAACACCAAAAGGATGACAGGCAAAGTCAACCTTGTAACATTTGAATTCAGTGTGTAAAGACAGATATGCCCTAGGCATTTTGTCTGATGATAAAATGATGATGATGATAGTAATAATAATAATAATAATAATAATAATAATAATAATATTAATAATAATAATAATGATAATAATAATAATAATAATGATAATAATAATAATAATAATGATAATAATAATAATAATGATAATAATAATAATAATAATAATAATAATATAATAATAATAATAATAATAATAATAATAATAATAATAATAATGAATGATAATAATATAATAATAATAATAATAATAATAATAATAATAATAATAATAATAATAATAATAATAAGTGTTATCATGTACATTGTTTTGTCTTGGTATAAAAGATGGGCTACAGCAAATATTCTGCTCAATACCACAGATTTGCTTGTCAGTTGCTTGACCTTCACTAGTTGAGCATGTCCCTTAGTGGCTGACGATATGTGCGTCTCTGATCACGAGCAGAAGTAGTGGGGGAGCATCATAGCCATGTGTTGAGAGGGATTCTTTGGGGTTTGAATAATTCACCTCTGGAAACATGGGTGGTTCTTTCAACATCCTTAAACAACCGTTATTCAGGGACCTTTTGAGCGGGATGGGCTACTCAACCAAAAGAAAATTCTAACTGGGCCTCACCTGCAAGGTCATGTGCTGTTTATCTTGATATGAGATCACCATGTCGCGCACATATGGTTGTGATGCATGTGCCTGGTGTACCCTTATCAGACGGGTAGTCATGATGGGTATATTGGGCTTCGTATATTTTACCCCAGTGTCACTTTGATGGCATGCACTGCTCTCTCACTCAATAATAATAATAATAATAATAATAATAATAATGATAACAATCCTTTCTATTATAGACACAAGGCCTGAAATTTGGGGAGGGGACAGCCAATTACATCAACTCCAGCACACAAACTAGTAGTAGATTATATAGACCCCAATGTGTAACTGGTACTTAGTTAATCGACCCCGAAAGGATGAAAGGCAAAGTCGACCTTAGTGGAATTTGAACTCAGAACGTAGCGGCAGACGAAATACCTATTTGTTTACTACCCACAAGAGGCTAAACACAGAGAGGACAAACAAGGATAGACAAACGGATTAAGTCGATTACATCGACTCCAGTGCGTAACTGGTACTTAATTTATTGACCCCGACAGGATGAAAGGCAAAGTCGACCTCAGTGGAATTTGAACTCAGAATGTAGCGGCAGACGAAATACCTATTTCTTTACTACCCACAAAGGGCTAAACACAGAGGGGACAAACAAGGATAGACAAACGGATTAAGTCAATTACATCGACCTCAGTGCGTAACTGGTACTTAATTTATTGACCCCGACAGGATGAAAGGCAAAGTCGACCTCAGCGGAATTTGAACTCAGAACGTAACGGCAGACGAAATACCGCTAAGCATTCGCCCGGCGTGCTAACGTTTCTGCTAGCTTGCCACCTAAAATACTTCTAGGCCAAAGAATCTAGACCAGTTCTCCACAACTGGTGTGTCACAAGATGATGCGAGGTGTGGCACTGTTATATCGCAATACTACACCGTGGCTGTGTGAGCTACAAAATCCTTGTCTCCACTGTTATATCGCACATTCGTATGACCTCTACTCAA
>NC_043020.1:12888988-12908988 GCF_006345805.1 Octopus sinensis
ACGATGATGATGATGATGATGATGTGACAACATTATGTAACACTATACCACACCATGTTACACATTGTGATACTGTATAATATCTCGTTACATTGTATGACATTATTATGGAACATGTTGTTGATGTAGGCATTGTTGTGTGGTAAAGAAGTTTGCTTCTCAGGCATGTGGTTTTAGGTTCAGTTCCACTGCATGGTAATCATAGGCAAATGTTTTCTATTATGGTCCCCTGGCTGACCAAAGTTTGTCAGTAGATTTGGACAACAGAAACTGAAAGAAGCCCATCAGGTATGCATGTATCATGTATATTTGTGCATATATGTGTATATAGCCACTTCACACATTTTTTTCTCTCCTTGTTTCTCTCCTTGTTTTCTGTGTCCCTTTTGTAGAAGAGCATAGGCTCGAAACGTAAAAGACTTTTTCTATTCCTGAGCGTTATACTAATACATCTGTTTGTTTTGTACACCACCTGTCTTCATCTTTTGTTGTTTTTTTCATAAACTCTCCCTACATATATGTATAAATGTGTGCAGGGCTAGTTTTAAGCTAATGAGACATATTTGTTCAAATTGGGCCCAATGCCAAGAGAGGGCCCAGCACACATGTTTGAGCAGAGGGCACTATGATGAATGTTCAGCATATCATTGGGACTAATGATGGAACCTCAAGCGCTCAATGCTTTTTGGCTGGGACAGGCATGCTACAATGATGCATAAGCTTTTGTAGAGAAGAAGGCCTCACTAACAATTCTCTAATTTGGCTCCACCACATGACTAATTAGAGGCCTAATTAATCAAGTGGTGGCATAAGTCTAGTGAAATATTGGTGAATCAAAAAGAACCCAATAGATATATATTTCTTTACTACCCACAAGGGGCTAAACACAAAAGGGACAAACAAGGACAGACATAGGTATTAAGTCGATTACATCGACCCCCAGTGGGTAACTGGTACTTAATTTATCGACCCTGAAAGGACGAAAGGCAAAGTCTACCTCGGCGGAATTTGAACTCAGAATGTAACGGCAGATGAAATACGGCTACGCATTTTGCCCGGCGTGCTAACGTTTCTGCCAGCTCGCTGCCTTAGAACCCAATAGATAAAGCATGTCCCCTCAGTACTCTGAGTAAAAGAGGTAATGGCCGTAGTTCTTATTGGTATTCTTACACTGATGATGATGATAATGATGCTTGGGTTTCTGTAAGCCTGTGTTTGAGAATGCTGTTGTTGTTGTTGTTCTTATTTAGTCACAGGATAGACAGGACAGAGAAAACTTGAAGTAAAAGATAACCTAACCATGACTGTTCCTCCTTTTTATAGATCAAGGACTATGCTTGTTAAATACATCATTCCTTATTTAAGATAGTACTGTGTCATTTAAGGATAATTTGGCTGATATTTCCAGCATATCAAACAACTGCATACTGGATGGAAAGAGGGAGGATAGAAAAAAAAGAGAGTGAGAGAAGGAGGGAAAGAGGGAAGAGAGAGGGAGAGAAAGAAATTTACTTTGTGGTATTTCTAAGGGGGAAGAAAAATTGGTTGGAAAAATAAATTGAAAAACCCCCCAAAAAAAAACCAAAACAAAACAAAGAGGTGTGGCTGTGTGGTAAGAAGCTTGCTTACAAACCACATGGTTGAAGGTTCAGTCCCACTGCTTGGCACTCTGGGCAGGTGTTTTCAACTATAGCCTTGGGCCGACCAAAGCCTTGTGAGTGCATATGGTAGACAGAAACTGAAAGAGGCCCATTGTATATATATATGTGTGTGTGTGTGTGTTTGTGTGTCTGTGTTTGTCCCCCCAACATCACTTGACAACCGATGGTGGTTTCTTTACTTAGCGTAACTTAGCGGTTCTGCAAAAGAGACTGATAAAATAAGTACTAGGCTTACAAAGAATAAGTCCTGGGGTCGATTTGCTCAACTAAAGGCAGTGCTCCTGCATGGCCACAGTCAAATGACTGAAACAAGTAAAAGAATGAAGGAATAAAATAAAAGAATAAAGCAAAAAAAAAAAAAACCAAAACAAAACAAAGAGGTGTGGCTGTGTGGTAAGAAGCTTGCTTACAAACCACATGGTTGAAGGTTCAGTCCCACTGCTTGGCACTCTGGGCAGGTGTTTTCAACTATAGCCTTGGGCCGACCAAAGCCTTGTGAGTGCATATGGTAGACAGAAACTGAAAGAGGCCCATTGTATATATATATGTGTGTGTGTGTGTGTTTGTGTGTCTGTGTTTGTCCCCCCAACATCACTTGACAACCGATGGTGGTTTCTTTACTGTAGCGTAACTTAGCGGTTCTGCAAAAGAGACTGATCAAATAAGTACTAGGCTTACAAAGAATAAGTCCTGGGGTCGATTTGCTCAACTAAAGGCAGTGCTCCTGCATGGCACAGTCAAATGACTGAAACAAGTAAAAGAATGAGGAATAAAATAAAATAAAAGAATAAAGCAAAAAAAAAAACCGGTCAGTCGAGAAGATGGTAAAAAACGACTAGGGGACAATGATGTCTGACTGAATTGCTGGATTGTGCCCCTGGGATAGATTTCTTTATGTCTGAATTTTCTTCTATATGGGAATATGGTGCAGAAGGGCACTCATATAGACGAAAGGATGGCTCGAGATCAGTATTATAAACTAACAAAACACAGTACAGGCATTGACCCCTATCTACAGATAAGTGGACTGAGCCAGTATAGATTCAATAAATGGATCATAAACATACCACTACAATATCAATGAAGGACAGGGGTAAACATCATAAATCTTTTAGATTTTAGTGTGGTAACTTATCTGTAATCAATTGGTGATCCATGGTTGATGGGTTTATGAACTGCGCAGAATTGTACCTAAAGTAAAATAATAACAAGGATCCCCCCTCAAAGAGAACAGTTTTAGTGGGGACAGAGAAGTCGAGTAAGCGTCTGTTATGAAGGGATTTTTGTTATTAATAGTATTAATAGTAATTAATTAATTAGCTCATCTAACCTGAATACAATTAATTAGTTTATTTGGTCTAAATATGAAATTATGTAAACAACACAGCATGAGTAAGCTATATATATACATATACATACACACACATACACACACACTTTATTTGTGGATTAAGGCTACTATTGGTTTCATGCTAAGGAAGCCCTTAACAATTATCAAGCCTATCACATGGAACATTGGTGTTCATCTCCATTTTGAATTAAAATAGAGGCTTGGTGATTGCTAAGGACTTCCTTAACATGAAACCAATGGTAGCCTTAATTCACAAATAAAGGGCCTTTATCTACCAATATGGTGTTGAGCACTCATTCCCATTGTTTGATATCTACATATATACATACATATATACATATATATATATATATATATACATACATATAAGAGGGATGAACATGACCACTAGGTGGACATCCAGTATGCTAAATGTAGACCCCATATGGTTTGACTACTAAGAAAAAATTGTTCTTAAGAAAATTCAGCAAACGGCAGAACCTAAGCGAGCAAGACAAATGAAAAGATACGAAATATAATGATTTGTCACATGACAGGTTTCATTGTTACCATTTACATATTTACATACGTACGTAAAATACACCAATCCGACCGTACGACAGGCACCCATGCCAACCCCCTTTGCTTGCGAAGACATGTTGGGGCAAGCGAAATCGAAATCGAATTGAACCATCCAGGATCCCTGGTCTGGTGGTACGTAAAAAGCACTATCCGACTCGTGGCCAATGCCAGCACCGCCTCGACTGGCTTCTGTGCCGGTGGCACATAAAATACACCAATCCGACCGTGGCCGTTGCCAGCCTTGCCTGGCACCAGTGCAGGTGGCACGTAAAATGCACCAATCCGACCGTGGCCGATGCTAGCCTACCCTGGCACCAGTGCAGGTGGCACGTAAAAAGCGCCCACTACACTCACGGAGTGGTTGGCATTAGGAAGGGCATCCAGCTGTAGAAACATTGCCAGATAAGACTGGAGCCTGGTGCAGCCTTCTGGCTTTCCAGATCCTCGGTCGAACCGTCCAACCCATGCTAGCATGGAGAACGGACGTTAAACGATGATGAGGATGATGATGAAATGTCTGCAATTCATCAGTGCAACTGTCGTAGAAAATATAATTTGCTGAACTATACACGACATGTCCACACGAGAGAAAACATGCATACAGTTCAGTCAATTATATTTGGAGGTATATTTCAAATGTTTTTGTTTTGACGCACCAAAGCTGGAAATGACTCCGCAGAAAATTATTTTCTGCATCGAAGCCTGCTGGTTAGAGAACATGGTAATTTAAATTTAAATTAAAAATTTGTCTTGTTCACTTACGCTCTGGCATTTGCTGAATTTTCTTGAGAACAATTTTTTCTTAATGGTCAGACCATATGGGGTCTACATTTAGCATACTGGATGTCCACCTAGTGGTCATCCTTCTTATATGTATGTCATATAATTTTTCTGAATCTTTAGATATTTCTATATGCTAAGCCACTGGTTTAAATTGACGTTAATTAAATTAATATTGATTTTTTTACCCTTATTATTTAAATTTAAATTTATATATATATATATATAATATTTTTATTTTATAGAAGGAGCTTCTACAGGACTAGAACTGTTTCATTCAAATGAAATCATCAGGAAATGAATGAAACAGTTCTAGTCTGTAGAAGCTCCTTCTATTAAATAAATTAATTTACTCTGCTATGTATTGAGTACCTTATTTACTGTGGTTAACCCCGACTCAACCCGGGACCTACCTAATATATATATATATATATTATAATATATATATATATATATATTATATATATAAATTTAAATTTATATATCTGTAAATTAATATGTTACATTATTCAGTAGCCAAGATAAAACTCTCTGAGTTTCGGATGCCGAAGTGGAAATCCACAACACCATCTCTTCGGTAATCTGGCCATCTCCTCTATTTACATAATATTGAGGTCTCTTTCTTTCTTTTGTTATCTTACCGTTTTTACCAATATGTATATATATATATATATAGATAGATAGATAAATTGACAGATTTATTACTTATATCTCTTGAAATGGATATAGATGTTTAATTCTTTGTAAGGTACTATATAATGATACATTTATAGCTTATAAATTTATTGATCAGTTACATTGGTAGTTTGTTTTCTCTCGTTAAGGGAAACAAACCAACAAGAAATAAGTTATTAGCCTTTGAGTTTCTACCTTTGTAGCCATGTTAGATGTTAATTAGGAAATACGATGAGTAGGTTAATTAACCACAGTTAACACAGATGTTAATCAACTGATGGTTGTTAATTAGTGAGTCACCTCTGACACTGTTATTTCATCAGATGCACATATACATATATATATATACACACGCATATACATATACATATATATACATACATACATACATACATACATATATATATATATATATATATATATATATATATATATATATATATATATATATAAATTTAAATTTATATATCTGTAAATTAATATGTTACCATTATTCAGTAGCAAATAAACTCTGAGTTTCGGATGCCGAAGTGGAAATCCACAACACCATCTCTTCGGTAATCTGGCCATCTCCTCTATTACATAATATTGAGGTCTCTTTCTTTCTTTTGTTATCTTAATACCCGTTTTTACCAATATGTATATATATATATATAGATAGATAGATAATTGACAGATTTATTACTTATATCTCTTGAAATGGATATATATGTTTAATTCTTTGTAGGTACTATATAATGATACATTTAATAGCTTATAAATTTATTGATCAGTTACATTGGTAGTTTGTTTTCTCTCTCGTTAAGGGAAACAAACCAACAAGAAATAAGTTATTAGCCTTTGAGTTTTCTACCTTTGCCATGTTAGATGTTAATTAGGAAATACGATGAGTAGGTTAATTAACCACTTAACACAGATGTTAATCAACTGATGGTTGTTATTAGTGAGTCACCTCTGACACTGTTTCTTTTCATCAGATGCACATATACATATATATTATACACACGCATATACATATACATATATATACATACATACATCAACATACATATATAATATATATATATATATATATATATATATATATATATATATGCATATATATATATATATGCATATATATGTATATATATGTATATATGTATAATTATATATATATATATATATATATATCTATATATATATTATATATATAATATGATATATATAATATAGCATATATGTATGTATATATATATGCATATATATGTATATGTATGTATTTATATATGTATGTATAGATATAGATGTATGTTGTATGTATGTTTGTATGTATGTATATATTATATGTATGTATATTATATATATATATATATACATATATATATGAATTAGATCAGTTTTCACACTTCAAACCCACTCTTTTTAGGCTAGGAAGTTTGTTTGTACAATGTCTTACCTGGCCCAGAAAGATTTGTAGCCACTGTATAACTGGTGCCGTTAAATTCGCAGGTGACTCTAGGCTGCCTCCCAATCAGTGTTGCTTCAGAGGGATTTTTGACTCACAGTCTTCACCATATCAGTGTTTAGTTAATAGTAATAAAACAACAACAACATCATCAGTTATTAGTAAAAAAAAAAAATCTAGTGAAGTCAAGATTAACCTTTATAAAAGCTCTCCCTAAAATTGCTTAATTTAACCCCTATGATGCTGACTCAAACAGGGGCCACCACCTCTGTTTCTTTTATACAAATATACCTGTTTTAATGCCTTCGTATTTCAATAAACAACCTTCCAGTTTTACATTAAGAAATCAAAACTTGTGGGTTAATTAAACACCAGCTTGATACAACAATTAATGAAAATGTAATGGCTGTAATTAGAGCCATCAAATTCTTGATTATTGTTAAATTTCAACATAAATTACTTTCATTTGAAACATGATTAGAAATGCTTAAAACACTTAAACATTCAATCCATACTTTTGCAGAAGATTTATTATTATTATTATTATTATTATTATTATTATTTTTTAAAACTAAAGGTAGAGTTGTAGATTATGATAAAGAATGACTTGTTACAAGTAAACAAATATCCAACAGTATTGATCAATGAAGCAGAATTTAAGATTTTCTCATCATTGTTTATCTTTTATAGTTAAACATTTAAGACGAATTTTCTATTAAATATTTTAACAATATTTTTGACAGATTTGAGACAAAGAAATTTGAGGTAAATATTGGTTTCGAATTTTAGTACAAGGCCAGCAACTTTGGGGGAGGAAATAAGTTGATGTCATCGACCCCCAGTGTTCAAGTTCTATTTATTTTATCAACCCTGAAAGGATGAAAATCAAAGTCGACTTCAGCAGGATTCGAACTCAGAACATAAAGACAGATAAGTTAAGGTTAATATTGTGAATAATTGCTTATTGATTTCCTTTCAAAATCAATTAGAGAAAACATTTGATAAAAAAAAAAAAAAAAGAAAGCTCCAAAAAGAAATTCTATCAGGATGTAAAGGTGTCGAATTATATATCTTGCTTCAAAATTAAAGATTATTCACATTAATTAACGGTTGAGGATGGAACATTTGATAATAAATAATGAGTTGGTTTGGTTTCAGACCCATTAATATTTAAACTGAGTTTCTGATCTAGACTAATTACATCTTAATTAATGACATTAGAATTGTGGCAGGTGTGGTAAAGTGAATGCTGCATGTGTGTGTGTATATAATGCAATCAGTGTGCATGTGTAGAAGGTGTATTTTCTCTGTATATGGTCTGAAATATGAATGCAAAATATAACTATTTTTTAAACTATTGAAATTCTACTTCTCCATGCAAACCATGCATACACTGGACGAGAAAATGAGAGAGATACACACATTCACAAGCAAACACATGTTCAAATTTTATGGTTTGAAGAAGAATGAATGAATGTGTGTGTGTGTGTGTGCATGCGTGCATATATATATGTATATCTATCTATTCTATCTATCTATCTATCTATCTATCTATCTATCTATCTATATATATATATATCACCATGATAGATCGTTAGCCACTACACACATTTTTTCTCTCCTTGTTTCTCTCCTTGTTTCTTTCTGTGTACCTTTCTGTAGAAGAGCATAGGCTCGAAACGTAAACGACTTTTTCTATTCCTGAGCGTTATACTAATACATCTGTTTGTTTTGTACACCACCAGTCTTCGTCTTCTGTTTTTTTCGTAAACTCTCCCTATATATATATATATATATATAGATAGATAGATAAATAGAGAGAGAGAGAGAGAGAGCTCCTTGATACACGGAATCAGTCAATCACAGCTGTGCTGGAATCCCATTGAATCAATCCTGTAGCCCTTCTAATGTCAGAATTGATGGTATCAAGGATGCACTATATATATAATATATATTGGCCTGCTCGCTTAGCCAGTGGGTCGGCGTCATTTGAAGGCTAAAACAATGCGAAGCACATTGTGACCAGCGATGTGTAGCAACATCTGATAGCCTGGTCGGTTCATCATCCTCATCATATTATATATATATATATATATATATAAAGGTGTCAACCGAATTTCATTTGTTTGGTACTGGACAAGGTGCCACTCACTAGGATTGAACCTGAAACCACGCGGTTGTAAAGCAAACTTATTAATCACATTGCCATGCCTGTGTTTGTCTCTCTGTTTATTCTCTATAATCCAAATGAAAAGATACTGTTCAAAAATTTTCTAATTATATAAAATATATCTGCAAGGAATACAACCTCTTAACATTAATACTAAATATCTAAATGTGTGTTATGTTTGTGCATATGTTGGTTGAACATATATGTTTTACTAATGTTCTTCTGTCGGATGGGTGGGTCTCTAAATTTATTTCAGTAGTTGAAGAATAACAAGCCATCTCTTTTTATTAGTGGGTGATTTTTTTTAAAACTTGATTTATGATAAAATACTTGACAAGGCAGTAATAGTAAAATAGGTTATTACTAACACAAATACAGTTAATGAGTTAACAGATACGGTTAACGAGTATTGTTTAAACTAGAAATGGTCTGTAAAGGAGTGGTTCAGATTGGAAATGGGAAAGAAAAGGAAATGTGCTGTGGGAGCCGTACAGAATGGTATAGACCCTATGATGCCCTTCATCAGAGAATAGCATAAACCATGTCTATATAAGCTGATCAAAATAAATAAATTTATAATTAGCTACTTAAGTACCAATGCAAAAAAAAAAAGCAATCTAAAATAAAATATACAAAGCTTTAATGAAAAAATAAAATTGAGATAGGATTTAATGTCCAAATTTAATTATTGAATAAATTTTGTTTTTAGATAGAAAAGAAAATGAAATATTTTAGATGGATCCAACCCTTTGGAATTTAAACCATATTCAGCCCATATATTTTTGTTACATGTTCAAACTGGCCAGATCTGGCCTTTCACACCTACCCTACTATGCCATTGTAAAAGTAAGCAGTTACATCAACAAAATCTTGAAGTTATGAGATAATGCATGATTAATTGAAAATAATGTGAATAAATAAGGATTACATTTGATAGAGGAATCTGGAATGCTTGAGGGTTAAATTCTAGGTTTGGTATTTGTAAATTCTTCAGAGAATATCATAATACGAAGCTCAAAGATTGGTAACAAAAAACAGATAAACAATAACTAGGAGTTTTAAGTAATTTTTAGAATTCATTTCAGGTGTTTAACCACACCCTCTCCCCCTGTTAATTAATTGCAGGACTGTAATTGAATGGTGGGTGGGGAAATGGTTAAATATTTAAAAAGATTTATGTGGTAACAAAAAAAAACAAAAAAACAGATAAACAATAACTAGGAGTTTTAAGTAATTTTTAGAATTCATTTCAGGTGTTTAACCACACCCTCTCCCCCTGTTAATTAATTGCAGGACTGTAATTGAATGGTGGGTGGGGGAATGGTTAAATATTTAAAAAGATTTATGAGAAACTGGAACTAAATTTCAGTTAAAATTGGGGCAAAAAAAAATAATTAAAATGAACTGCATAGCAATATTTTAAAAATAATAATAAAAAAAATTATAACAATAGCATTTAGAACAATAATGGATGTAAATAATATTAATTATAATAATAATAATAATGATAATAATAATAATGACAATAATAACAACAACAACAACAACAACAACAACAACAAATAATCATAATAAAAAAAAAATTAATGCTTAAAGAAAAATGAAAAGGAAAAAAAAAAATCAAAAATGCAAAACTGAAAAAAATGAGAGACGACATAGAAAGCAAACAACATTGGCAGGAAATTAAGAAAATCCACCTCACAAATTTACACAGACAGAATTTAGAAACAGAAAATTTAATACTTTAACAAAAAATATTTAAAAAAATAAATTTTTCTACCTGCTTTAAAATTATTGTAATTCTTTTTTTTAGTGCAGCATTTTATATATAATTATGTGTATGTATGTGCATGTGTGTATGTATATGTATGTATATATATATGTTTATACAAATACACACACACACACACACACACATATATATATATAGATATATATACATATTTATACACATACATATTAGGTTGTAACAAAAGTTCATACTGTTTTTTTTTTAATTGGCAGCATTTAAATATGTGATTTTGTTTCTCGTGTGACAGAAGAATTTGGCTAGTATATGTTTTCAGAACGTGACATTTCAAGATGTCTTTCTATATGGTTACTGTGTGGATAGTTTATTTTTCGGTGGCATGTAAGCGAACCATCTGAACATGGCCATTGCCAACGTGCCTCCATGCCGGTGACACGTAAAAAGCACCATCCGATCGTGGCCATTTGCCAGCCTCGCATCGCCCCCGTGCCGGTGACACATAAAAAGCACCATCCGACTGTGGCCGTTTGCCAGCCTCGTCTGGCACCAGTGACGGTGGCACGTAAAAAGCACCCACTACACTCACGGAGTGGTTGGCATTAGGAAGGGCATCCATCCATAGAAACATTACCAGATCAGACTGGGCCTGGTGCAGCCTTCTGGCTTCCCAGACCCCAGTTGAACCGTCCAACCCATGCTAGCATGGAAAGCGGACGCTAAATGATAAAGAAGAAGAAGAAGAAGAAGTTTTACATTAAAAGGGAATATGGAGGGAAATGAGATAGTTTTGTCATTTGATGCTCTTCTATTTCTGGAAAGGAAAAAAAAAATTGCTGTACAAACAGCAAAAAGAGTCATGTGCAGTTTATGGAAATGGTACCATTGCTGAGAGGACAGTTTGTAAGTGGTTCACTAGGATTAGAAGTGAAAATTTTCATCTAGAAGACTATGAATATTCCAGAAGGCCTACAGTCGTTGATGATGACCAAATCAAAATGCTGATCAAAAAATAGTCCAGGTCACACAACAGGAGACATTGCAAAAATACTCAACATATTTCATATATATATATATAATAATATGAGGGAATATTATTTCAAACTTACAGGGAAAAATTGAATTTAGAAATACTAAATCAAATTTCACAAAATATAATATATATATAAATTAGAAAAAAACCTACCTTTTATCAATTCAAGGTATACTTTAATTTTTCATTATTGAATTGCTAAAAGGTGTTTTTTTTCTAATGGAGTTGAACGAAGATGTTATTAAAATTCTTTTACTTTCGACATATGTTTTGAAGACAGCCTATCTCAACAACAAGACATTATAACAATTACGATTGTAATTGTTATAATGTCTTGCTGTTAAGATAGGCTCTCTTTCTTTCCTGGTGAGAAGATTGCATTTTACACCGTTTATTCCTTTGGAATAAAACCAATGTTGTCTTCGAAACATATGTCGCAAGTAAAAGAATTTTAATAACATTTTCGTTCAACTCCATTTATTTACTTATAATACACAAATTACTACAGATTAACCCGGAGTTTCTACCTTTGAATAGGTCGCTTCATCCGTGTTACTTGCGTAAATTTTGCTACCATGGTAACTGTTTATTGAATTTTCCATGTTAACAGTAAACAAAGGATAATTCATTCATCGATTTATATATAAATGTATGTATGTATATATATGAAAGTCTCGCAGAAAATACAGAACCCCAGCGATGTTGCACATCTGCAGCAGGAGTTGGACTCAATTTACAGATGGGCTGAGGATAATAATATGCAGTTTAGTGCTGAAAAATTCCAAGCCCTGCACTACCAGCATCCAAAACTGAATATGAAGCATACAGAGTACACTGGTCGACAGGGAATTTCAATCCAGAACCTATGAATATTCCAGAAGGCCTACAGTCGTTGATGATGACCAAATCAAAACACTAATCAAAAAATAATCCAGGTCACACATCAGAAGACATTGCAGAAATATTCCACAGAGTTCATGTGTGAATCTTTATGATTTTGGGTGCCTCGTCATTTCAATCTGGGATTCTCTGCTCAAAAGGACCCATTTTTGAAAAGAAGGATCACAGGTGATTGAAAAATGGATTGTTTTTTAAACAATGTGGAATAATAATAATAAAAAAAAAAAAAAAACCCTAGAGAAAATTAAATGAATCACCTTTAATGATTCCAAAAGCTGGTCAATATCGAAAGAATGTGATGCCTTTTATTTGGTGGTATAGGAACAGTGTTGTGTATTCGCAAAATCTGATGTTGAATTCAAACAATTATTGTTCCCAGTTATGCAAATTAAACGGGGCACTCAATGATAAATACTCAGAATTAGCCAATCGGAAGCATCTTGCTTTTCTTTAGGCAATGCTAGGCTTCATGTTTCCTTGAAGACTCAGCAGAAATTGGTACACTTTGGGTGGGATGTTCTACTACACTGACTGCACTCATCTGACCTTGTACCTTCAGATTACCATTTATTTTGATGCCTATAAAGTTCTCCTAATTGGAAGAACTTCAGTTCTTTGGAAGACTGTAAAAACCACTTGAACTGAAAGGGGCTAAGTTATAAGAGGAAAGGATCAGGAAGCTGCCTCAAAGATGGCAAAAGGGGGTGAAACAAAATGGGACATGTGATTGAATAAATATCTAAATGTTGTTTTAACATTTAACTCAAAAAGCAGTACGAACTTTTGTTCCAACCCAATATATATATACATACATACATACATACATACATATATATATATATATATATATATATATGTAAATAAAGGAGTTGAACGAAGATGTTATTAAAATTCTTTTACTTTCGACATATGTTTTGAAGACAGCCTATCTCAACAACAAGACATTATAACAATTACGATTGTAATTGTTATAATGTCTTGCTGTTAAGATAGGCTCTCTTTCTTTCCTGGTGAGAAGATTGCATTTTACACCGTTTATTCCTTTGGAATAAAACCAATGTTGTCTTCGATACATATGTCGCAAGTAAAAGAATTTTAATAACATTTTCGTTCAACTCCATTTATTTACTTATAATACACAAATTACTACAGATTAACCCGGAGTTTCTACCTTTGAATAGGTCGCTTCATCCGTGTTACTTGCGTAAATTTTGCTACCCTGGTAACTGTTTATTGAATTTTCCATGTTAACAGTAAACAAAGGATAATTCATTCATCGATTTATATATAAATGTATGTATGTATATATATGAAAGTCTCGCAGAAAATACAGAACCCCAGCGATGTTGCACATCTGCAGCAGGAGTTGGACTCAATTTACAGATGGGCTGAGGATAATAATATGCAGTTTAGTGCTGAAAAATTCCAAGCCCTGCACTACCAGCATCCAAAACTGAATATGAAGCATACAGAGTACACTGGTCGACAGGGAATTTCAATCCCAGAACCTATGAATATTCCAGAAGGCCTACAGTCGTTGATGATGACCAAATCAAAACACTAATCAAAAAATAATCCAGGTCACACATCAGAAGACATTGCAGAAATATTCCACAGAGTTCATGTGTGAATCTTTATGATTTTGGGTGCCTCGTCATTTCAATCTGGGATTCTCTGCTCAAAAGGACCCATTTTTGAAAAGAAAGATCACAGGTGATTGAAAAATGGATTGTTTTTTAAACAATGTGGAATAATAATAATAAAAAAAAAAAAAAAAACCCCTAGAGAAAATTAAATGAATCACCTTTAATGATTCCAAAAGCTGGTCAATATCGAAAGAATGTGATGCCTTTTATTTGGTGGTATAGGAACAGTGTTGTGTATTCGCAAAATCTGATGTTGAATTCAAACAATTATTGTTCCCAGTTATGCAAATTAAACGGGGCACTCAATGATAAATACTCAGAATTAGCCAATCGGAAGCATCTTGCTTTTCTTTAGGCAATGCTAGGCTTCATGTTTCCTTGAAGACTCAGCAGAAATTGGTACACTTTGGGTGGGATGTTCTACTACACTGACTGCACTCATCTGACCTTGTACCTTCAGATTACCATTTATTTTGATGCCTATAAAGTTCTCCTAATTGGAAGAACTTCAGTTCTTTGGAAGACTGTAAAAACCACTTGAACTGAAAGGGGCTAAGTTATAAGAGGAAAGGATCAGGAAGCTGCCTCAAAGATGGCAAAAGGGGGTGAAACAAAATGGGACATGTGATTGAATAAATATCTAAATGTTGTTTTAACATTTAACTCAAAAAGCAGTACGAACTTTTGTTCCAACCCAATATATATATACATACATACATACATACATAATATATATATATATATATACACACACATACACACATATACATAAATATAAATGTATACATATATGTGTGCATATGTATATATGTATGTATATATGTGTGTATATAGATGTGTGTGTGTATATATATGTGCATATATGTATACATATATATGTGTGTATGCATATATGTGAGTGTATATATATGTGTGTGTGTGTGTATACATATATATGTGTGCATATATGTAAATACATATATATATATGTGTGCATATGTATAAATACATATGTATATATGTGTGTGTATATATATGTATATATATACATATACATACATATATATATATATACATATATACATATATATATATATATACATATATACATGTATATATACATAAATATATATATATAAATATATGTATGTATATATGAGCATATATATATGTATATATACATATATATGTATAATATATGTATATATATGTGTGTGTGTATATACATATATATGCACACACACAAACACGCAAACACACACACACACAATACAAACATACACATGCACACATATATACACACATCGATATACATGCATGTGTGTCTTTGTTTCAAAATTGTTATGCTTAGATTTAAATTATTTGTGTAGATAAAGCGTAGAAATATACAAAAAAACAAAAAATGGTTAAAAAAAAAATAATAAATAATAATAATAATAAAAATGGGAAAGAATTTATAAAGTTAAGATTTTCAGTTGACTATATCTGTTAGTATTGCCTTCTTGTTGATACACTATCCTTCCAAAGGTTTTGGGACTAGAGTTTGGCCATATAATATGCCAGCAATTTTAAAGAGCTTATACGGAAAATAATTATAATTATCTAAAATTATTTGTAATTTGTAGAAAATTTGTAAAATATGCCAAATAGTACATGTTAACAAAAAATAGTAAAAAAAAAAATAATGGATGAATGTTAATAAAAAGAGAAGGGGGAAAATTCTTTGGAAAACGATATTTTTCATTAAGTCTTGGTTCCAAGATTGTGGACATCTGATCTAAGTGTGGCGTTTAGAGAGAAGAAAGGTTTATACATCCCAAGACAGAGAGATAGATAGATAGAGAGAGAGAGAGAGAGAGAGAGAGGAGAGAGAGAGAAAGAGAGTGAGAGTGAGAGAAAGAGAGAGAGACGAGGAAATGAAACAAGGCTGACAGAAGGCAAACAAAGAATTTGATGTAAAGACTGTAGCCTGGCCTGACTGTAATATATCTTTTAATTGGTACGCACTAGTGAAGCGGTAGGAGGAGAGGCAGCAGCAAAAGCAGAATGGTAGAATTGTATTAGAAGAGAGAGAGAGAGAGTGTGTGTGTGTGTGGTGTGTGTCTGTCTTTTTTTTTTGTACTTTTTTCTTGTTTCAGTCATTTGACTGCGGCCATGCTGGAGCACTGCCTTTAGTCGAGCAAATCGACCCCGGGACTTAATTTTTTTGTAAGCCTAGTACTTATTCTATTGGTCTCTTTTGCTGAACCGCTAAGTTACGGGGATGTAAACACACCAGCATCGGTTGTCAAGCAATGTTGAAGGGACAAACATAGACACACAAACATATACACACACACATACATATATACGGCGGGCCTCTTTCAGTTTCCGTCTACCAAATCCACTCACAAGGCTTTGGTCAGCCCGAGGCTATAGTAGAAGACACTTGCCCAAGGTTCCACGCAGTTGGACTGAACCCAGAATCATGTGGTTTGTTAGCAAGCTATTTACCACACAGCCACTCCTACGCCTAATACTTAATACTTAATACTATTTTGTAAATATTATTTTTGCCAAAACCACTAAGTTACAGGGATGTAAATGCACCAACACCAGTTGTTAAGCAATGGTGGTGGGGGACAAACACATATACAAAAACACACACACATGACAAACTTCTTTCAGTTTCTGTTTACCAAATCTACTTGCAAGGCTTTGGTCAGCTTGTGGTTATAGCAGAAGATATTTGCTCAAGGTACCATGCAGTGGGACCAAACCCAAAACTAAGTGGCTGGGAAACAAACTTCTCACCACAGAGCCACAGACCTCTCAGAGTCCATGAGGCAAAGAAAACCTAACATTTATATATGTAGAGAAGAATTTGGGAAATTTGCCACAATGGGCCAATAAACTTCTATTGTATAATTTGTAAATATGTGCATATATATTGTATAATTTATAAATATATGTATGTATATAAATATGTGTGAATATATGTATAATTTATAAATATGTGTGTATACATCCAAAATGAGTCCTGCAAACGACGTTCTTCCTTACACAAAGACACACCAATTTGTGACAAATGTTCTGATGAAACAGGATAACCTATTTTGTTGAATTCATAGTTTGGAATAAAACTTGTGGATCTTAAGATTTCACACTTTGGGTTCTGTATTCTAAGTGACCTGACCATGTTTCTCTGAATTAGTCAAATCTAAGAATATATGTGTATGTATGTGTGTATACACGCATATATATATATTATATATATATATATATATATAATATAATTTGTAGAACGTTATACATGCTGGATTTCAGTTGAGCGTTTTGTATCTAGTTCTGGAAATTGTGTTTTATAAACGACAGACTTGCTGCTGATCTTGCAGATGTTCGCGTATGCACACACGTGAATATTAACAAGTGAAACTAATTAGTACATAGGTAATCGTTTTTTATTTCGTATATTTTCATTTGTCTTGCTTATTTTTACACTTTGGGTTTTTGCTGAGTTTTTCTTGAGAACAAATTCTTCGTGGAAAATGGTGATTTATATCTAGCGTATAGGCTGTCCACTTTTAGTGGTCAGTCCTCTAAATTTTGTATGTAAAAATTTTTCATCTTCGAATGAAAAACAAATATGCTAGGCCATTGGTTTTAATTGATTAATATCATTTTCTACCCTTATTTAATTATATATATATATATATATGTATGTATACACACACACACACACATAGCCACACACATATACATGTATGTATGGTATGTTTATACAGACCACATCAAGCACCATTATAATACTAGTTAACACCAATATGAAATTGGAATTAAAAAAACTGACCCCTCCTACCTAACTAGAATGAGTTAGTGTCCTGATTAATTTCCTTAGATTTAATTGTTGATTCCATCAAATGGTACAAATAGTCGGTCTAGCTGCACAGACAGACATGGTTCAAGTCTTGGAACCAGATTTGGTGGTTTACTTTCATCTCAAAATAATATTTAAAAAAAGGTGCAGGAGTGGCCGTGTGGTAAGTAGCTTGCTTACAGACCACATGGTTCTGGGGTCAGTCCCACTGTGTGACACCTTGGGGAAAGTTCTTTCTGCTATAGCCTCAGGTTGACCAAAGCCTTGTGAGTGGATTTGATGGATGGAAACTGAAAGAAGCTCATCATATATATGTGTGTGTGTGTGTGTGTGTGTATGTTTGTGTGTCTGTGTTTGCTTGACAACCGATGTTGGTGTGTCTATGTCCCCATAACCTACAATTCGGCAAAAAAGACTGATAGAACAAGTGCTAGGCTTACAAAAAAAAATAAATTCTGGGGTCAATTTGTTTGACCAAAGGTGGTGCTCCAGCATGGCTGCAGTCAAATGACTGAAACAAATAAAAGAATAAAAGAGTTAAAGAGTAAAGTATGATTCATTGACCAAATTCACATCAGTCAAATAGGAAGCAGTTCTAGATTTCTCATTTATCTTAGTTTGGATCTTAATCAATTTGAATAAGTAGAAATAATGATGTTTAATAATAACTGGATGTATATGCTCTAGATTTTAAACTCATAACATTGAGCAATCATGGTAAAAGTGCAGTTCTGCAAGACTTTCTGAATGACGGGCCAATGAAAAATGGCCTTTTAGTAGTGCAGCCTGTGTGATGAGTGATGTCTCATGTTGTCCACTTCATGAAAATGTTGCTCAGATGGTGCAGGTAAAGCTGATGGTAAAAAGTTTGTTTCATAGCCATGTGGTTCTGGGTTCAATCTCACTGCTTGCCACTTTGGGCAAGCATCTTCTACTATAGCCCTGGGACAACCAAAGTCTTGTGAGTGGATTTGATAGACATAAATTGAAAGAAACCCCCTCGTATATATGTATGTGTGTGTATATGTGTTTGTACATGTGTTTGACTTCACCACAGTTTGACAACCTGTGTTGGTTTGTTTATGTCACTGTAACTTTACAGTCTGGCAAAAAAGGACTGAACCTAGAACTTCTTGATTGCAAAACAAATTTTGTAACCATTTGGCTATGCTGCAGCCACATATTTCATTTTACATATATATATGTGTGTGCGTGTATATACACACACTCATATCTATCTACTCTCTCTCTCTCTCTCTCTCTCTCTCTCTATATATATATATATATATATATATAATATATATATATATAATATATATTATATAATCGTTATACATGCTGGATTTCAGTTGAGCGTTTGTATCTAGTTCTGGAAATTGTGTTTTATAAACGACAGACTATGCTGATGATCTTGCAGATGTTCGCGTATGCACACACGTGAATATTAACAAGTGAAACTAATTAGTACATAGGTAATCGTTTTTTATTTCGTATATTTTCATTTGTCTTGCTTATTTTTACACTTTGGTTTTTTGCTGAGTTTTTTCTTGAGAACAAATTCTTCGTGGAAAATGGTGATTTATATCTAGCGTATAGGCTGTCCACTTTTAGTGGTCAGTCCTCTAAATTTTGTATGTAAAAAATTTTTCATCTTCGAATGAAAAACAAATATGCTAGGCCATTGGTTTTAATTGATTAATATCATTTTCTACCCTTATTTAATTATATATATATATATATATGTATGTATACACACACACACACACATAGCCACACACATATACATGTATGTATGGTATGTTTATACAGACCACATCAAGCACCATTATAATACTAGTTAACACCAATATGAAATTGGAATTAAAAAAACTGACCCCTCCTACCTAACTAGAATGAGTTAGTGTCCTGATTAATTTCCTTAGATTTAATTGTTGATTCCATCAAATGGTACAAATAGTCGGTCTAGCTGCACAGACAGACATGGTTCAAGTCTTGGAACCAGATTTGGTGGTTTACTTTCATCTCAAATAATATTTAAAAAAAGGTGCAGGAGTGGCCGTGTGGTAAGTAGCTTGCTTACAGACCACATGGTTCTGGGGTCAGTCCCACTGTGTGACACCTTGGGGAAAGTTCTTTCTGCTATAGCCTCAGTTGACCAAAGCCTTGTGAGTGGATTTGATGGATGGAAACTGAA
>NC_043020.1:12916488-12918988 GCF_006345805.1 Octopus sinensis
TATTAAACGTATTTACTTTTGCTGCTATGTTTAGCAGGCGCTACTAATCTGGACTGTCTGAGGAATATGCCACTATCTGGAGTATTTGAAGGGTATGCCACTAAACTGGACTGTCTGAGGGCATGGTCCAAATTTTTGTCTGATTTCACTGGCCGATGTCACTTCATCCATGTCTTTTGGTCCGATGTCTTTTTGTCCGATGATTTAGTTTGTCCAATGACTTTTAGGCTAATTTTAGATAAACTCTTTAGAAAACAAGGTAAATATCAAAATCAAATAATCAGTGAGAATTTTTTTTAAAAGGATTTGTCGCTGGCCCCAAAAAAAATCATCGGACAAAAAGATATCAGACAAAAAGACATGGATGAAAAGATGTTTGATGTAGAGACATCGGGCGAAAAGACATAGCATGGCTGAGGGATACACCATTATCTGGAATATTTGAAGCATGTGCCACTAATCTGGACTGTCTAACGAATATGCTACTACCTGGAGTGTCAGAAGGGTATGCTACTAACTGGGGTATCTAAGGGATATGCAACTTGTTGGGGTATTTTTTAAGGGTATGCCACTAATATGGAGTGCCTTGGGAATGTGCCACTATCTGGAGTTTATGTGGAGATACCACTGCTTGGAGTGTTTGGGGGTATCTAAGGGATATGCAACTACCTGGAGTATTTGAAGGGTATGCCACTAATATGGAGTACCTGGGTGGTGTACCACTATCTGGAGTTTATGTGGAGATACCACACTGCTTGGAGAGTTTGAGGGACTTTTTGAGGGTATCTAAAGGATATGCAACTACCTGGAGTATTTGAAGGGTATGCCACTAATATGGAGTGCCTGGGTGGTGTTTATGTGGAGATACCACTGCTTGGAATGCTTGAGGAAGTGTTTGAGGGTATATAAGGGATATGCAACTCTCTGGAGTATTTTAAGGGTATACCACTAATATGGAGTACCAGGGTGGTGTGCTACTATCTGGAGTTTATGTGGAGATACCACTGCTTGGAGTGTTTGAGGGTATGTAAGGGATATGCAACTACCTGGAGTATTTGAAGGGTATTCCACTAATATGGAGTACCTGGGTGGTGTGCCACTATCTGGAGTGTAAGAAGAGTATGTGACTATCTGGAGTAACCAGTTGATGTAATACTTTTTTCACAGAAGCTTTCATCTGGTGTCAAAATCTTGTGCATTTTTATATCTTTAGAATAAACATTCCCAACAACCAGTCAAGTATCTTAATTGTCGTTTCCATTACTGGTGCTAGCAATACATTGTGGGATATTGTCTTGCTGTAAGACTAAAGCTACAACTGCTAATTTATGTATTTTAAAGTCTGGTTTAGTATTCTATGCTCAGGGAACTTTTTGTATGTACAGTCATAGCCGAAAATTTGGAACATCGGTTTGAAAATTAGAATTTTTACATTTAATTTGCAATATATCATTACTTGGACAAAAGATTGGAACATAGGTTCGAAAATTAAAATCTTTACATTGAATGCCCAAATATATATATTGTATATTTTGAATTGAATTCTATTTGGACGTAACAATTAAAATTTTTTTTAAATGCTCCAAACCTTTGGCCACGACTGTATCATTCTCAACTATACCTTGGTATTTGTACAACTTTCATATCAAATAGGAGAGATGCAAATGTCATTTATGTAAAGGTCTTTGGCTTGTGAAGCAGTTTTTACCTGTCAAATATGAACATTATTTAAACCCAAATTCCATATATCTATCAGCTGATGTTGTTATTAACTTTATCTGTTTCTCAAGAATTTCAAAAGTGGATATCCAGGATCATCCACAGAGAAATTACACATTCACTAGCGTCTTGTGATCTTCAAGACAATAGAACATAACTACCAGATTAACAAGAAATAGTAATGGTTTTAGTGTCCATAATAAACAGAAGCATTGACAACAACAGATCCTTGTGTTGCTCTCAATTAAGATTATTAACCAGGCCATTGTAAGCCTTTCATTAGAGTCGTCTGTTTATTTTCCAAAGTCAATGAATCTAGGAACCCCCAGAAGAGGATCTATATAAACATTCTTTTGTATTCAAGACATAACAGAAGGGATTCTGTCCTGGTTTTCTGATTGAAATTTTGATTTTCATTCCCCAAATTTTAGACTAAGATGATCTAATATCTATCCAAGTAGAAGGGATTCCTTTTAGAGAAGTATTGTTATTCATCTTCCCTGCAGTAAAAAAGTTTGTGGATTAGAAGCAAACTTGGTATTAATATTGGTTCGTTAGAGTTTAATCTCATAGAATAACAAACTTTTTCACTCAGCAACTCCGGTTCATACTTCAAAAATATTTAATTCTCCTCAAGACTGTAAAATTCCCCGCAATTTTTGTTCATTTTTGTTTCTTCTTTCATAAATTGGTGAGCTGTAAACTTATGTATATATTTATTATATTTATGTGCATATGTGTATGGATGTATGCATGTATCTATATGCACATATGTATTCAT
>NC_043020.1:12923988-12956488 GCF_006345805.1 Octopus sinensis
AAACATAGAGGGGACAAACAAGGACAGACAAAGGGATTAAGTCGATTACATCGACCCCAGAACGTAACTGGTACTTATTTTATCGACTCCGAAAAGATGAAAGGCAAAGTCGACCTCGGCGGAATTTGAACCCAGAACATGTAATGGCAGACGAAATACGGCTATGCATTTCGCCTGGCGTGCTAACGATTCTGCCAGCTCTCAGTAATTATATATAGGAGGATTGCGGTTTCGATTCCCAGACCAGGCGTTGAGTGTGTTTACTGAGCAAAAAGCTCCACAAAGCTCCTGCAGGGGGTGGTGGCGACCCCTGTTGTACTCTTTTGTCCCAACTTTCTCTCACTCTTTCTTCCTGTTTCTTGAGTAACGCTGCAATGGATTGGCATCCTGTCCAGCTGGGGGGAACACATACCCCACAGAAACCGGGAAACCAGGCCCATGATCCTGGCTAGGCTTTAAAAGGGTATCTTCTTTATATATAAAAGTGAAGTTGTGTGTCTGTCTCCTACGATTTAGATTCCTAACTACTCCCACATTTTGCGGTGCAGTTTAACCAAAACCGGGTATCTTATAGTCGTGATTCATATCGAGCCCTTCTGGGTATTAGCGTGCGTCTACGATGAGTCTACAATTTAAAAAAAAATTTACCATCATTTTTTCCATTTTAATGTATTTTTTCGCTATTATATAAGGGAAGTAACTCTCTAAAAATGTCTACGATGAGTCAACGATTTAAAAAAAAATTTACCATCATTTTTTTTTTCCATTTTTAATGCATTTTTTGCTATTTTTTGGCTATAACTCTCTAAAAATGCTTATATAGTTATTTCCCTTACAAACCTGAGCAACGCCGGGCGATACTGCTAGTATAAATATAAAATACCAGGGAAAACTGCTGCAGCAGAGCTAAGATGTGCATGTGTGTGTGTGTGTATATGTATGTATATACATAAACACACACCAAAGGATGTATGTAAGTATGTATAATCTTAAAACAAGTAAGTGTGAGACTAAGTTTAACCAAGGCAAATGATTCAATGTCTTGATGGACATTTTTCAATAATATGGTTTTTGATGCTTGAAAGCCATTGAAATAATGTTATTTTGATATTGTGTGTAACCAACCATCAGAAACAATTATTTTATTATTATTATTATTATTATTATTATTATTATTATTATTATTATTATTATTATTATTATTATTATTATTAAAAAGGTGGCAAGCTGGCAGAAACGTTAGTATGCGTGGCAAAATTCTTAATGATATTTCATCTGTATTTACGTTCTGAGTTCAAATTCCGCCATGGTTGACTGTGCTTTGATTCTTTCGGGGTCAAAAATTAAGCACAAATTGCGTACTGGGTCGATCTAATCAACTGGTCCCCTCCCCTCAAAATTCCTGAGTTCAAGTTCTGCCAAGGTCAACTTTACCTTTCATTCTTTCATGGTCGATAATTTAAGAACCATTTGCATACTGGGTCAATGTAATCGCCTTAATCCCTTTCCTCAAATTTGAGTCCTTCTGCTTCCAGTAGAAAGAATTATTATTATTATTATTATTATTATTATTAGTATTTTTATTAAAAAAGCAGCAAGCTGGCAGAAACATTAGCATGCTAGGCAAAATGCTTAGTTGTATTTTGTGCGTCTTTACATTCTGAGTTCAAGTCAACTTTGCCTTTGATCCTTTTGAGGGGGGTCAATAAATTAAATACCAGTTGCGTACTGGGGTAGATCTAATCGACTGGCCCCCTCCCCCAAAATTTTGGGTCTTGTGCCTAGAGTAGAAAAGAATCGTTAGCATGCCGGGCGAAATGCTTTGCGGTATTTCATCTTCTGTTACATCCTGGGTTCAAGTTCCGCTGAGGACGACTTTTCTTTTCATCCTTTTGGGGGGTCAATGAATTAAGTATCAGATGTGTACTGGGGTTGATGTAATCAACTTAATTCCTTGCCTCAAATTTGAGGCCTTGTGCTTCCAGAAATGTTAGCATGCTGGGCGAAATGCTTAGCGGTATTTCGTCTGCCGTTACATTCTGAGTTCAAATTCCGCCGAGGTCGACTTTGCCTTTCATCCTTTCGGGGTTGATAAATAAGTACCAGTTACGCTCTGGGGTCGATATAATCAACTTAATCCGTTTGTCTGTCCTTGTTTGTCCTCTCTGTGTTTAGCCCCTTGTGGATAGTAAAGAAATAGGTATTTGATCTAGCTTTTTATAATCCAATTACAAGTCCAGCAGAGATCCACTCTGTTGTTTATCCCTTTGGGTTGATAAAATAAACAACCAATCAAGTACTGGAGTTGATGGTACTGACTAACCCTAAAACTCCTCTCTACCTATGTTAGTAATTATTATTATTATTATTGTTGTTGTTGTTGTTGTTGTTGCTGTGGTGATGGTTGTTATTATGAAGGGTACAGGACTGATAAGTGAAGGTGCGTGGCTTAGTGGTTAGGGCATTCGGCTCACGATTGTAAGGTCGTGAGTTCGATTCCCGGCGACGCGTTGTGTCCTTGAGAAAGACACTTTATTTCATGTTGCTCCAGTCCACTCAGCTGGCAAAAATGAGTAGTACCTGTATTTCAAAGGGCTGGCCTTGTCACACTCTGTGTCACGCTGAATCTCCCCGAGAACTACGTTAGGGGTACACGTGTCTATGGATTGCTCAGCCACTTGCACGTTAATTTCACGAGCAGGCTGTTCCGTTGATCATATCAGCGGGGACCCTCATCATCGTAACTGACGGAGTGCTCCTATGTACATATATTCCACAGGATTGATAAAATTTGTAAAATGTTGGCTAAAACGTTGTGAGGCATTTTAGGGTTGATCTAAACCCAGTGAAGCTGATTTCTCATTTCAATTATTAATACAAATTAAAACTAATTAACTCCCATAATTGATTTAATCAACTGTTCCTTCATTCACTGTCAAATGTTCCACTTTGTGCCAATGTCGGAAATCCTCATCATCATCATCATCACCATCATCATCATAATCATCATCACTCCTTTGGTTTCTTCCCTAATCCCCGGACTGAAAATCTGAAAGTTTTGGATAATCCAATTATAACTGAGCTTTCAGACATTTTTCAAAGACTTCTTGCGTTACAGGAATCAAGTCTTCATAAATCACATATAAGAACTTGATTCAGGTTTGTGTAGGAATTAACCCACTTATATAAAGTCCGAGGTGTGTGTGTGTTTGTGTATGTGTGTGTGTGTGTGTGTGTGTGTGTGCATTTGCATGTGTGTACACATGTTTTGCTGCTTAGCTCTAGGTCAGCCTTGGCTCAGCAGATCAATAATCTAATGTCATCTAGCCATAACTAATGTGAGTTTTTTTCTCTGCAGAGATTTCTTGGGCCATGCAACGAAATGTGTTATCTTCACCTTTCTAAGATGATGGGGCATGGTTTTAGGGAGATTTAAACGAGAGAGAAGTCGGTAGGGTATAAAGAAAGACAGGCAGTGTTAGTAAGAAGCGGGAAATGAGTGACAGAGTGATCAGGTTTTCTTGCTCATCATGAATAGGGTCCTACAAGAAACGGCACATGCTCAAAAATGTGGAGTCATGACAGACACTCAAATATTGAAGAAGCTATTACCAATAAATACAGATGGCTTTTAACACAATAACTTTGCACCAGAAATAATATCCAACATCCTTAGGTACTTAGGAAGTAATGAAGGAACCTTTAAACATAGATTGTATAGTCATAGTTTGAAAGACTTTCATCGCAGATCATACTCCCTTACTTAAAACCACCTCTGGTCTACAAATGCTTTTAGTGGATTTTGCTCTTTTGAAAATTAAGACCAGGCTCCCAACAGGCAGTTATTGAGACCACATGCTGCACTGATGCCCTTTATACTTCCTGAAATGTCAAAAATAATACTCAACCTGTTAAATAATTCTGCACCTTCTCCAATATCCACGTACTGCAAGCCAACCTAAATACTGCACATGACTTCTTTCTAGAATGCAAACCACTCATCTCCAAGACAACTCTCTCATTGCCTATCTATTATTGTTTCTGCTGTCCAGGCCCCAAACTTTACACAGCTTCCATTGAATGGTGGTGTCTGTGTGTACATAGATTCCAGTCTCCTTGTCATTCACTTCTCTCACCTGGATACCAGTAACAAAGACCTCCAGTTACTCTGGCTCAGAGTTTCCCTTCCTTTACTAACTCACTCCTTCCTCCACTCTCTGAATTCCTTTATCCCTCAACAACTCTTCAATCGTATTCTACCTGCATCTAAGCCATTTAAGACATCTAACTTCATCCCCTCTCAAGTTATTGCTCTCAGGGACTACAGACATCCTTCACACTGAACCCAGCTTAATAGCACCAATGGTGCAGAAACAGGGTTTCATAATCATCAACTCTCAAAATCAATTAGCTCCATTCATGACCATCAATCCAGACACCCTCCATATCTCTCTCATCTCCAAATATGATTTCTAGCAAACAGTTTCTAAGTTTATCAGCCTACCCAGCACATATTACAGCTACCCATCACATACCCACATAAGAGGCAATGCACACATCCTACCTCCTGGACTCTGACACTTGAAGTCAGCTGATGGTTGCTCCACCAATTCTACAACAAAACCTTCAACAGTAACAAATAAATAATCACTACTAAGATCACAAAAGCATTAACTCCCAATCCTGAACACGAACCCTATACAACTAGAACCCTTAAGGTCACTGCAAACCCTGGGTTGCATTCCCACTGATGATCTCTCAGGACCGACACACGTCGTCAATATCACAAAGACCCCATCACAAAAACTGGTCTTCCTTCTTCAACACCTGAAAATACTCCAGCCTTAAACAAAGCTAAAAGGTAATCCACAATGGATTATTAGTCTCACATTTAGGATATTGTTGCTGCTGCTTCTCCTACCTACAGATCTCTTAGACAGCATCCAATGAAAGGTCACCTATGTGGTATAAAGATACTAATCAACACAGACCAACATTCGGCTTACAAATGCATTCCCTCATCTTTGTCTTTTCTACTACTGTTACATTGGCCTCTGTTTAGCTTTAGTTTTTCCTTCTCGAGCCATGCCTGGCTCTTAAGGGCCGGTTTCCCAGTTTCCTTGGTGTATAGGTTACCCACCTGGATGGGACGCCGGTCCATCGCAGGTGAGCTGCAAGATGCAGGAGGAAAGAGTGAGAGGAAGTTGTGGCGAAATAGTCAGCAGAAGTTCGTCATTACCTTCTGTCGGAGCCACGTGGAGCTTAGGTGTTTCACTCATAAACACACGTCGCCCGGTCTGAGATTTGAACCCACGATCCCTCGACTGCGAGTCCACTGCTCTAATCACTAGACCATGTGCCTCCACTATTGGCCTCTGTTTAGCTCATGCTGTCTTTAATCAAGGATTCCTAACTTATTTCTCTCACCCTTACTGGGATCACTCAGTCCACTGGTTCACCATGACATTGACCCTGTGTAATTCTCTTGTCATGTTTACCTGTAACTGTAAACTTGAATTGTGGTCAAGATGAATATTAAATATACTGATCCCATAGTTCTTGTAGGACCTTTGAAAGCCAAGGACACAACCTTTTCCTCCAGACTATGGAGGGCCAGTAAAGGCCACTAGTAGAGCTGATTCCCCCCAGACCATAGGGGAACAATAAAGGCCATGGGTAGAGCTAGTCTCTCCAGATTATGAACGACTAGTAAAGGCTATGAGTAGAGCTAATTCCTTTAGACTATGGAAGGCCAATAAAGGCAACAAGGAGAGCTAATACCTCCAGACCACAGAATGCCTTTCATCATAAATTAGCTTGATCACAGTGAGGGCGCATGGCTTAGTGGTTAGGGCATTCGGCTCATGATCGTAAGGTTGTGAGTTCGATTCCCGGCGACGCGTTGTGTCCTTGAGCAAGACACTTTATTTCACGTTGCTCCAGTCCACTCAGCTGGCAAAAATGAGTTGTACTTGTCACTCTCTATGTCACGCTGATTATCCCCGAGAACTACGTTAAGGGTACACGTGTCTGTGGAATGCTCAGCCATTTGCACGTTGATTTCACGAGCAAGCTGTTCCGTTGATCGTATCAGCTGGGGCCCTCGTTGTCGTAACCGGCGGAGTCTTTTTTTAAGCTTGATCACAGATGAGCTGGGACTAATTAACGAAGATAGTTAAATCTTCTGGAATGCTCTGTTATTAAAATGAAGGACTTGTACAAGCTCAGATGATGATATCAACAGAAACTCAAGCCACACGTCTGTTGCTAATAAGACAAGCGGGATAATTACAAGGACATCCTTAAATCAATAAATTCCTGTTTTCTTATTTTATAAAGAACTAGCAGTATCACCCGGCGTTGCTCGGATTTGTAAGGGAAATAACTATACAAGCATTTTTAGAGAGTTACTTCCCTTATAGATGCCAATTCGGGCTTTCTTAGCCATTTCTGCTTTGGTGTCTTCAAGCCATGAAGTCGTTGTTCTAAAAGAACGCTGGTCTCCTTGACAACGCTTTACGATGTTCATTTCATTACACTCCCTTCCCCACAGCTTCACGAGGGAGGGAAGAAGTGGGAGAAGCAAACAGGTGCAGGTGTGACCATGGACGCCAACTCCGCCGCCATCGACACACGAAAAATTATGCATTAAAATGGAATAAAAAATGATGTTAAATTATTTTTAAAATCGTAAACTCATCGTAGACGCGCGCTAATACTCAGACGGGCTTGATATGAATCACGACTATAAGATACCCGAATTTGGTTAAACTGCACCACAAAATGTGGGAGTAGTTAGGAATCTAAATCGAAGGGGACAGACACTCACACAACTACAGTTTTATATATATAGATTTCTATGCTTTGATTTTCATATAAGAAATTATTATTAAGGCAGCAATTTGGTAGAATGATAGCATGCCAGAGAAAATGCTTAGCGGCAATTTTCTGGCTCTTTGATTTCTGAGTTCAAATGTCATTGAAGTCAATTTTGCCTTTTTGAGATTGATAAGAATTAGTACCAGTTGAGTACTGGGGTTGCTGTAATCGATTTCCCCACCCCTCAAAATTGCTGACCTTGTGCCAAGATAAGGATTATTGTTATTAATATTATTATCATTATCGTTATTATTATTATTATTATTATTATTATTATTATTATTATTGACTTCATGTGCCAAAAAGCGAGAGAGTGGGGTGAGGGCAGAGTTCCTTAGTTACAAGCAAAGATTTTTGATATTATCAGAGTTCCTGTATAACAAATAAAAAAAAATCCTCCTCTTTTTCCTCCTCCTCCTTCTCATCATCATCATCATCATCACCATTATATCATCATTACCATCAACACCATTATCACAATCATCACCAACGTCAATATTGCCATCATAACACCACTACTTCAAAAACCAATTAAGAAGAGTTACTTGTTTCCTAACATCAATAAATCATTAATTAATTAATCACAGCCAAGTTGATATTAATTAAGATAATTATTAACAGAATTTACTAATAAATTATTTCATCACAGAATTATGTTTAAACAACTATTTTAATTTATGGTCTATCTCAAAATTTCTGTAGTTACATTAAATTTATCTTCCCATCTCTAATTCAAAATTTAATCTTCTAAATTTTGGGGTTAAAAAAAACCCATTTTAGAACTAAAAAAAATAGTTTTTTTAATAGTTAAATTTCACCAAAAGTGGAGGTAAATAAGTTGTACTCAAATTTTATTTAATGTTTATTACCCACCTCTTGTCTTTTAACAAAAATGATAAATGGTTTATTCCTAAATAATTTACAGTTGATTAGTTAGAACTGTAGTTATAGTTATATAAGATATATACCTGCTGTTATAGTTATATTTAGTTAGATCTATAACTGATTTTTAACTTTATTTTATTTATTTACTTATAAATAAATAGGTATAGGGTTGGCTGTGTGGTAAGAAGTTTGCTTTCCAGCCATGTGGGCTTGGGTTCAGTCCCACCAAGCTGCTTCTTGGCCAAGTGCTTTCCACTATAATCCCAAGTCAAGTGAAGGCTTGTCAGTGGATTTGGTAAATGGAAACTGAAAGAAGCCCATTGTGTGTGTCTGAGTTTGTGTGTGTGTGTGTGTGAGAAAGAGAGAGTTTTTATGTTCGTTCCCCACCATGGCTTGACAACTATGTTGGTTTGTTTACGTCCTTATAACTTGGCAGCTCAGCTAAAAGAGGCCAATAGAATAAGCACCAGGTTTAAAAATAAGTACTGGGGGTCAATTGGACTAAACCTTTTACAGCAGTGCCCCAGCTTGGCCACAGTTCAAAGACTGAAGCAAGTAATGGGTAACAGATGTACCAATGTAAAGAGCTTATAGGAGGCATTGGTTTTAAAAGAGACAATGTAGCCAAAATCTTTGCAGAGAAAATAATGAGAGAAGAAATGGATAAAACCTGCCATAGAAAGTCAATAAAATACAAGTGAACAGTGATTTTTTCTTTTCCATAACAACACTGTTTTCTGGAGAGCGTTCAGTGAATTAAAAATGTTAATGCTCACTTAACTGTTGTTTTAAAAGCAGATGGTGTCTCTGAATTAGTTAACTATATTAGTCTTACAACTTACACATTTACTTTGTGATTTTTTAATAAGTGCAATGGTTATATATTGTGGCTGAGGTTAGAATAAGGTTGAAATATGTCCAGAGTTGTGTCCCATACTTAGAAAACATCAAGTAAATAATATTAGTTATGGATTGATATTATTCTTTTCCCCACCAGATAATTATTTTAACTTAATTTTCTTAATTAATAATCATTTCTAACTAACTTCATTCACTACATAATTATTTCTCATTAAATACGATAATAATTTGTTAAAAAATTGTTAAGTTCCTGATTGATTGAAATGTTTAGCAAAATGCAAAACATATTCTGAATCTTAAATTCATAGCAGATACATGAAAATTGATTTAACCCTTTCATTACCAGCCTGGCTGAAACCAGCTCTGGCTCTTTAGTATAAATGTCTTGTTTTCATAAGTTTTGAATTCAAATCTTCCACTAAAATCTTAGTTACAATTTATGTTCCTAACACTAGCTTAATGATAACTAAGTTAATTTACTAAATTCTTTGTTATATTTAAAATAACAGGAAGAAACACAGAGCATCTCAAAATAAATACAGTAACAAAAGTGTTAAGTACAGCCCTAAGGAAATCCAGCACAAAATTGTGTAAAATTAATTTAATGTTTACAAAACTAAATTTTTTTTGAATATTAACAAACATTCTCTGCTATTATTTCCTAAACTGCTAATTTAGGTCATTTGAAAATTTTCTTAAATCAAAAAGACAATAAGATATTAACAAATTTGGTGAAGATTTCTCTGTTATCACAACTGCAAGATGACATAAATAAATGAGAAGGCTTCCCTACTGGGCGATACTGCTAGTAAATAAATACAATTAACTTATGTAAAAATATCCTCACAATTACTTTGAATATTTAAAACTAATTACTTGATAATTTATTAACCCCTTACCCAACAATTATTTTGAAAATAAATGTATTTTTTCAGACATATTTTTTAATTGTTTTATTTTACTATGTTTTGAATGGTGATTTCGAGGTATATTTCAAACCTTATTTATTATGAATTTTAATTCAATAATATTGATTTTAAATTACCGCTTTGGGCAGAAACGAGTTAACCCATTTTTAGACGAAGGAACTCGTTTGCTGTCGATTTTGGTGAGTCTATCTTTTGACGAGTTAACTCGCCAGAGATAGAAAAAAACGATTTCGGTCAAAACGCATATATTCGTTTCTGCCAGGTAAGGGGTTAAGACTCAAACTATGTTTTAAGGTAAGCAATATGAAATGTACTGATATAAAAAAGAAGAAATATGAAAATAAAAATGAGAGTATTTGGTTGAAATTGAACTTGCATATTTCTGTTTGTTGATGCTTTGCTCTAATAATCCCAACCTCTTTATCCATGTGCCCATAATAGGAATAATGCGTATCTCACATTAAACATCTTTCTTCCAACACATAACTAAATGGTGTAATTGTTTTGAATGGAAGGAAGTGCAAGTGAAGTTTGCGTGTCGGTTGAGCGTTTTGGAATTTCTCTGTAGCGACAAAAAAACCCCCCAAAAAACCCTAACTGTGGAACCCTGTCCCCTTATTTCAACTAAAAGTGGAGATGCTACTTCTAATGCACTTGAGGTGGGGGGGGGGGCAATTTAAAGGAATCTATTTGGGGTTGATTTTACTGTTTATAGGTTTCACAAGGAAGTAAAAGCTTACAAATATTTAGTCCTGGACTTAGCAGCGATGTTACATGTCTACATTATTTTAAACAAACTGAAACGTGCTAATAAAAAAAAAAAAGAAAAAAAAACAAACAACACAAAAGATATCACATAAGGGAGAATATAAATAATGTGATAAACTAGCTTGCAATTTAAATCTACATATCTTTGTTCCCATCCCAACCTCATTATTATTATTATTATTATTATTATTATTAGTATTATTTAGGGTTACTCAAAATTTATTCCCTGAAAGTATTCAGTTTTTTTAAAAAAAATAATGATTTCATAGTTTTAAGACCACCAACAAAAAGTTTTTTTTTTTTACTATTTTCATTTTTTTTTGTTTTTGTTTTCTAATTAGCACTAATTGAAACATAATAAGCAACACTGCTTGGCTAAAACATCGAAATAGGAGTTTGGTTGAAATAAAAAAATTAAACAGAACGAAACAGAAAAAAAAATAGGCAATCAAAAAAAAAAAAACAACATTCCATGGAAATATCAATTCTTAGAGGAAGATAACACAAATGTAGATTATATATACACACTCACACACACACACACAGACTCTCTCTCTCTCTCTCTCTCTTTCTTTCTCTCTCTCTAAAACACTCAAAGAAGTTTAGCTAAAAAATTATAGCAAAAATAAGAAAGTAAAGAAAAAAAGAAATGTAAAAGCAATATAAATATATATATAAGCATGTATACATGTGTGTGTGTGTATAAATATGTGTGCAAATATGCTTGTAGATATATACATACATACATACATGCATACATATATATATATATATATATATATATATATACACACATATATATATATATATATACACATATATATATATATACACACACACACACACATATATATATATGTATGTATGTATGTATTACACATTAAACATACAAACATATGTATATATGTATATACATATAGATATATTACGAATACACACAGACACACATACATATATGCAAACTTACACACATGTATATTACATATATATAATATATTATATATGTGTATATATATATATGTAAGATATATATCTATATTATGAATATACAAACATATATATATGTAGAAAGATGATTATGATGTAAATATATATATATATATATAATATATATATATAATACACACACAATATATGTATATATATATATATATGCATGTGTGAGTCTATATATGTATATATATATATATGTGTGTGTGTGTGTATGTATATATATATATATGTGTGTGTGTATATATGTGTATGCATTTACATGTATGAATACGTATATGTATATATGCGTGTGAGTAACTATACATGTCTGTGTATATTTATCTATATATAGGTATATATATATATAATTATATGTATACATGTATATGTGTGTATATGTATGTACATACATACATGCATACATACATACATACATACACTCACACACACACATATATATTTTTATATATATATATATATATCCACACACACACACATACACATATCTATCTGAAATCTATAAATATTTATTTTTGTGGGTTTTTTTTTATTGTTTTGCTTACTTGTAGTGTTTTTGTTCAGCATTGATTCTTCAAAAAGTCTTTGGTAGAAAAGTTCCAGTTGTTCCAGGATAAATGATGAAGTTGGTCGGTCTTCTGGTGCATAGCTCCAACAGTTCAGTTTTAATTGGTATCTAGTATTAGAAATGATTAGAACACACTTACATGGCATCAGTACACAAAATGGTATTGCTACTGAATTCTTCAACCACCCTTTAACTGTAAAATTAAATTTCATGTTGTGACATATATTTGCCATTTAAATATGGCTAACCCCTAAGGGTTGATGCTACTGTAGTTTGTAGCCCCAAGAGGACACCTCCTCCAGCTGGCTATAGACACACATCCTGTGCCCTATTAGTATTTGCAAAGGGAAGCCATCCTTCCCGTCAATGGCTTCCCTTTGCAAATACTGATAGGGCACAGAAAGTGTGTCTAAAGCCAGCTGGAGGAGGTGTCCTCCTGGGGCTACAAACTACAGTAGCATCCACCCTTAGGGGTTAGCCATAATTAAATGGCAAATATACATCACGGTGTGTTGCAGCTACTGTTTATAACTCTCTCTAAGATTTATTATTGCTAAATTTCATGGTTCTTCTAGAAATGATGTTAAAAATCTATCAGAAAATGGAATTGGAGTTTTCTGGTAGTCACATTGCCTCAATAAACATGATATGACTAAATATTAAAAAAAAAGTTTCAAACATGACATTCCTTGACCAAAGATTGGTATAAAAAAACAAAAAACATAATGAACACTGGTTAACAGTGCTTCCAGTTAGTGAACACTGGTTATCAACAGTTTATAACTGGTGAACAGCAGTTAACGATAGTTCACGCTAATCCCAGTTTTGATATGTTAACGACAGTTAACAATAATTTTGTGTTCAGTGAACACTAGTTAACAGTAGTTTTTGAGCAGTAAACACCAGTTAACAGTAGTTCTAATAAGTTTACTCTAATCCCAGTCTTGATATGTTAACGACAGTTAACAATAATTTTATGTTCAGTGAACACTAGTTAACAGTAGTTTTTGAGCAGTAAACACCAGTTAACAGTAGTTCTAATAAGTTTACTCTAATCCCAGTCTTGATATGTTAACAACAGTTAACAATAATTTTATGTTCAGTGAACACTGAGCAGTAAACACCAGTTAACAGTAGTTCTAATAAGTTTACTCTAATCCCAGTCTTGATATGTTAACGACAGTTAACAATAATTTTATGTTCAGTGAACACTAGTTAACAGTAGTTTTTGAGCAGTAAACACCAGTTAACAGTAGTTCTAATAAGTTTACTCTAATCCCAGTCTTGATATGTTAACAACAGTTAACAATAATTTTATGTTCAGTGAACACTGAGCAGTAAACACCAGTTAACAGTAGTTCTAATAAGTTTACTCTAATCCCAGTCTTGATATGTTAACGAAAGTTAACAATAATTTTATGTTCAGTGAACACTAGTTAACAGTAGTTTTTGAGCAGTAAACACCAGTTAACAGTAGTTCTAATAAGTTTACTTTAATCCCAGTCTTGATATGTTAACAACAGTTAACAATAATTCTATTGTTGTTATAAATTATCATTTCAAGATTTATAAGAAACAAACAATATTAATTCTGAAGAAATAATAAGGAAGGAAAAAATAATGGAAAAAGCAAGTGAAAAATTGCTCTTCTTACAAATATTCCGGGCAGTTATCTGGCCGATCCAATCTGCCTCCTGATCGGACATACTGTAAAACTTCTAAATTTGTTCGAGCTGGATAAGGTTGTTGACCATATGTGATGACCTCCCACATTAAAACACCAAACGACCTGTGTTTAATAGACATACAAAGATATACCTGTAGAGTGGGAATTAAATCATAGGTGAAAAAAATTAAACAGCCATTTCATACCTTTACATTTTCACAGGTAACAAATTAACAACAAACTTATTAAGAGACTCATTATTAGATTTGTTAATAAACTTGTTAACAGATTGATTAAAGAGTTGGATTATGTACCATGTGGTATTTATTCCAGCTTTCTGTCTTCTGTGTCCAAGTCCTAAGAAGGTTGATTTTTTGCCTTTCATTCTTTAGGAGCTCATAAATATAGGCACAGGAGTGGCTGTGTGGTAAGTAGTTTGCTTACCAACCACATGGTTCTGGGTTCAGTCCCACTACATGGCACTTTGGGCAAGTGTCTTCTACCATAGACTCGGGCCTACCAAAGCCTTGTGAGTGAATTTGGTAGGCAGAAACTGAAAGAAGCCTGTCGTATATATTCATATATATATACATACATATATATATATATATATATATACAAATTGAGATAGGGGTTGTAAATGCAACCCGCTATGGGATAACGTATATCCAATATATTGCTAGTGAAGTACCCAACAAAGTTAATACATAAATGTTAATGATTGCGATGCAATCAATTCATTTACTGTATTATATGGGCAAAGGTAAAATGATTTACCACAAATTACTAATACAAGATAAGAAAATGGAGAAATACATCTAAATCAAATATCAATTACCAGATAATACTCAATCACATACTTTATTAAACCACCACATAAGAGACTGTAGGGTTAAATGTAAAAAGCAGAACAAATCAGTGTACATAAAGGAATGTACATAAAAAAATGTACATAAAAGAGTAATGTTGTATAATAATTAGAATATATATAAAAAAGAATATAAATACAAGTATTTATCTCATTCGATACCCTGACCCCAACGTTTGTTTTGTTCCCTCCTTTTCTCAACCTTATAGTGAATAAAGAAATACTCTCTCTCTCTCAAAATATTCCCTAGTATCTTTAGAAATAAACATGAAACAATATTTAAGTAAAGCAAAGGTCGTTACCACCTCGATGTAGTGTTGCTGCATAGAACAATGTTTCCACATTTTTTAACCCCAGGAGGACACCTCCAGCTGGTTAACAACACAATATCAGTGTCCAATATATTGAAAACAAGGGAGGGAACAACTCCCATCTATCAGCACCAAGACCAGTAGACCAGCTGGTTTCAGGGCCTCACCCTTCCTCAGTACTGGTACATCTGTCTGCTAGAAATGGCAGCCGTTTATCACAATTTGCAAAGCTTCTATTGCTCAAACTTGCCGTTTTAGAGGACAAATACAAAAATTAGTCTTTTTGACCAACTACTTACCATATATCTGACTGTGTAGTAAAAACTCCATCTACCAATGATTCTGGGGACATCCATCGAACAGGTAGCAAGCCTTCTCCTTCTTTACGATAGTAGTCATTTTTGTATATATCTCTAGCGAGACCAAAGTCTCCTATTTTCACCACCATGTCCCTGGGGTTCTTTGATGACACTAAGCAGTTACGAGCAGCTAAGTCTCTATGTACAAAATGCATTTCTTCTAAATATTTACAGCCCCGGGAAACATGCACACATATTTTCATTAGATCCAATAATGTTAAAGACACTTGGCTTGTCTGTTAAAAAAGAAAAAGGAAAAGTGTTATTTAGAATTGTGTGAAGAAGAAGAAGGAGGAGGAGGAGGAGGAGGAGGAGGAGGAGAAGAAGAAGATAGAAGAAGAAGAAGAAAAAGAAGAAGGAGAATATAGAAGAAGATGGAGAAGATAGAGGAGGAGGAGGAGGAGGAGTAGGTGGAAGAAGAAGAAAAAAAGAAGAAGGAGAATATAGAAGAAGATGGAGAAGATAGAGGAGGAGGAGGTGGAGGAGTAGGAGGAAGAAGAAGAGGAGGTGGAGGAGGAAGAAGAAGAAGAAGAGGAGGTGGAGGAGGGAAAGCGGAGGTGGAGGGGGGAGGAGAAGAAGAAGAAGAAGAAGAAGAAGAAGAAGAAGAAGAAGAAGAAGAGTGAAGCTGATGAAGCAGATAAGATGTCAAGACATATATGGGTTAGGAGTTGGAATTCAACAGTAGGGATTTTGGTGAGGTTCTAGAAAATCGCTAGGCTCCATATTGCTGAGGTTTATTTTGCTCTCAAAAACAAATACCGGACATTCTGCAAAATTCTTGTTTCAAAGAGAAGTCAACAGAGGAGATCACCTATTTTATACCAACTTGTGGTCGTGAAGGCGCATGGCTCAGGGGTTAGAGTGTTGAGCTTATGATCGTGAGGTTGTGAGCTCGAATCCCGGACCGGGCTGCGTGTTGTGTTCTTGAGCAAGGCACTTTATTTCACGTTGCTCCAGTTCACTCAGCTGTAGAAATGAGTTGCGACGTCACTGGTGCCAAGCTGTATCGACCTTTGTCTTTCCCTTGGATAACACTGGTGGCGTGGAGAGGGGGCTGGTATGCATGGGCGACTGCTGGTCTTCCATAAACAACCTTGCCCGGACTTGTGTCTAGGAGGGTAACTTTCTAGGTGCAATCCCATGGTCATTCATGACCGAAGGGGGTCTTTACCCTGTGGTCGTGTAAGGTCAAGTAAGTAACTAGAGTTATCCCACATGGATTAAGAGTAACTATTTACTTATCTTCAATGACAGGAAGAGTGAGTTATTATATGTTAGTATCTTAATCATAAATAGCAGATATATAAATACTTGTTTTGAAAAACTGGATAAAAAGAGAAAGAATCATGAGCAGAACCTCTCCAAATGATGTGGCAAGCCTTGGTGGCCTGTTAATGAAGAGGCAGGTAATGATTCTTAGATCAATCATGACTGGATTAGAAATTGGAATTTTAAAGACCAAAAAAGGAAACCATATAAAAGACATAATTATTACTTTCTTTCTTCTTACTCATTACAAAGATCTTCAGATTAACCCCTTGACACCGGTTTTACCCGAAGCATGAGAGACACTGCTCCATTCTTTTTTTTTTTATCTAATGAGGCCACACAAACTGCCGGAACAAGCTGGAACAAACTGCCGGCATCAGTTGTTAGTTGTCGGAGCACTGCATCCTTCAAAACTTCCATGCTTCCTGAGATTCGTCAACACTACACCTGATATTCTCCCCTCCATACACACACAGGCATGTATCTGACTCATACATTGTTCGCTTTCCAGACAGTTTTACATTACTGCATGTACTTTATATGCACTTTCTGACAAGTTGTGGTGCACCTGAGCACTGTATACAATAATTTCATTATTATTATTATTTATTAAACACACAAGTGCCAATGAGCTCGCGTCTATTTACGTTCACCGTTACAATAACATAGCGTCGTACATTTACGTCTACCAGTTTCTGAAAACGAACTATGTGAAGCTATTTATCATAATATGATATGCACGAGTTATTCTGCTCAAGTTCAGAAAAATAGCCTTCATGTGGTACAACTCAAAACATGGTATTCATGTAAAGTATCGGCATGTCATTGGTCTACTGCTAGTCTCATGACTTGAACGTAACCTAAAATAGCTAAGATAATGCATGGGACGGCAACTGTGCACTCCTCAAGAGATAAAGTACACGATAGTGAACGTAAACATATGTCAGCCGCTAAAAAGTCCGTGATGGATGTAGGGTAGCTCTACATCATATATTTATGTTAACCACGGGTAGGCAAGCAAAAATGTGATCGCATATTTGTGTCAACTGTTGTCAAGGGGTTAAGCAGGGGACAAAACTAAAATAGTATAAGATTAGAATTTCGCTACAGTGGCCGTTCGCCAGCCTCGTCTGGCACCTGTGTCGGTGGCACATAAAATCACCCACTACACTCTCGGAGTGGTTGGCGTTAGGAAGGGCATCCAGCTGTAGAAACACTGCCAGATCTGACTGGCCTGGTGCAGCCTTCGGGCTCCCCAGACCCCAGTTGAACCGTCCAACCCATGCTAGCATGGAAAGCGGACATTAAACGATGATGATGATGATGATGATGGTGGTAGGGAAACACCAGTCTTTTACATATTCTTTAAGTATATTCTGAGGCTGAACCGGTCAAAATTAAGTTGATGACTCGGAACAAAGAATTCAAAGACAATTACTAAGAATTTTTACAAAGTATTGAAGGCCAATCTCAAGAAGCTGAACCTTAGGATGAACTATTGAAGGCCGATCTCAAAACTTGAACCTTATGAAGGAGATGACAGAGGACTAAGATATGTGGTACATTGCTGTACTTGTGAAGTCCTGTCCACCACAACAGAACTGAAATTCTAAAACCAAGGTGCCACATAAAAACCATTGGTGATGGTGCCATGTAAAAAGCACCAAGTGCACTTTATAAAGTGGTTGGCATTATGAAGGGCATCCCGCCATAGAAATCAAGCTAAAACAGACTATGGAACCTGATGTGGCTCTTGGCCTTGCTAGCTCCTGTCAAGTCCTCCAACCCATACCAGAATGGAAAACAGATGTTAAACTTTGATGATGACTAATCCAAAGACCAGAATCTGGGTGGTGTGACAAAACCAATAACAAAATACAATACCAACAAAGTTATGAGAACACAGAATGAACAATTAAAGAAAAAAAGAATGAAAATAGATGCCAATTACTTACCGATGTTGGACGGTAGTTCCTCAAATAAAGAAGTAAATCTCCGCCTTCCATCAGTTCCAATACAATAAATTGAGGATTACCATCGAAACAGACGCCTAGTAATCTTAGAATATGTTCGTGTTTAAAATTGCTCATGAGCAAAGCTTCTTTTAAGAATTCCTCCTTTTCGTGTTCTGAGGCACATTTTCTCAGTGTCTGAAATAAAACAGCAACAACAACAACAAATAATGAAATGTTGCTACAAAGAAGTTAAGAATATGAATTTGGTAAACCATAATGATTATAACAAATTATTTATTACGAAAGGCATCAGGCTGTAGAGACCCTGTCAAAACAGACAAATGGAGCCTGGTGCAGCCCCTGGCCTTACCAGCTCCGGTCAAACCACCCAAGCCATGCCAGTATGGAAAATGAATATTAAATGATGATGATGATGATGATGATGATAGTAAAATATTTTTAAAAATCGAGAAATATCAGGATCTAACCAGAGACAAAAGGAAAAGGCGTAGGAGTAGCTGTGTGGTAAGTAGCTTGCTTACGAACCACATGGCTCCGGGTTCAGTCCCACTGCGTGACAGCTTGGGCAAGTGTCTTCTGCTATAGCCTCGGGCCAGCCAAAGCCTTGTGAGTGGATTTGGTAGACAGAAACTGAAAGAAGCTTGTCGTATATATGTATATATATATATATGCAATAAAGGGTGGAATATAATTAATTTAATAAAATTAATCAATTTCACCTAGTAGATTTATCGGTATGGAAAAGACCATATTTGGTAAGGGTTATAATAATTATAATTAAGGGTTAAATGCAACAAGTTGCTCAAAACCACATTCTGAAAATATTAGAAATAGCAGCCAAAATTGGTCACTATTTCCTCTACTAGTAAAAAGTCTCCACAAACAAACAGAATTTGTAAGCTGTATACGGCAAAAAAGGCAGAAAAGGCTGGGTTTTCGTTATTTTCTGCCTTTTTTGCCATATACAGCTTACAAATTCTGTATATATATATATATATATATATATATATATATATGGGCCACTGAAAAGATTTGGCTTCAGATGTATGTATTGGTATGTATTCCAAGAAACAGCTAGGTTTCTTTTTCTAACATTTTACATAATTCAATCTAAATAAGTGAATGTGTGAAAAATAAAATAGGAATTTTGAAAGAAGTTTCTATAGAACTAGTTCTTAAACATTGAATGACTATGGGGGGGGGGCACCAGAATAAAATAGTAATCAAAGGGGTCCATAGATTAAAAAAAAAAACTGGTTGAGAACCTCTGCACTGTAGTGTAGCTCAACCTGCTAGAAAAAGCAGTCAAATCTCCATTACTTTGTGCTCCATCGCTGTCTTAAATGAAGAACACGTTAGATAATGTTGTCCTACAAGCTATTAAATGGAGGCGCAATGGCCCAGTGGTTAGGGCAGCGGACTCACGGTCATAGGATCGCAGTTTCGATTCCCAGACCAGGCGTTGTGAGTGTTTATTGAGCGAAAACACCTAAAGCTCCACGAGGCTCCGGCAGGGGATGGTGGTGATCCCTGCTGTACTCTTTCACCACAACTTTCTCTCACTCTTACTTCCTGTTTCTGTTGTACCTGTATTTTAAAGGGCCGGCCTTGTCACTCTCTGTGTCACGCTGAATATCCCCGAGAACTACGTTAAGGGTACACGTGTCTGTGGAGTGCTCAGCCACTTACACGTTAATTTCACGAGCAGGCTGTTCCGTTGATTCGGATCAACCGGTACCCTCATCGTCGTAACCGACGGAGTGCTTCCTTCCACAAGCTATTAAAGAAAGTTGAGATGGTCACAGTTGGAACGCTTTTGATCAAATGCCTACTGGGCTGGGATTGACTTGGGGCTAGACACCAACAACAACAATAGCAACAACAAAAGCATTACCTTGACAGCCACACGTGTTTCTCCATTTGCAACACAGCTTTTGCAAACGCCTTCAAAAACTTCGCCAAAAGCACCGCTTCCCAAGAACTTCTTTCTGATTAGTTGGTCATGTCGGAAATGAGGTAATGCAATGAGGTCAGCATCAGTTGGCACCATACTGCAAAAATCACAAAATAGAAAACAATTTTGAAGAAGCAAATAACCAAAAAAATAAGACAAAGTGAGTTTTACCATTCTTCATAATAAGTCTCTTTTACTTGCTCTTTTACTCTTTTACTTTGGCCATGCTGGAGCACTGCCTTTAGTCGAGCAAATCAACCCCAGGACCTATTCTTTGTAAGCCTAGCACTTATTCTAACAGTCTCTTTTGCCGATCCGCTAAGTTTATGGGAGAACAAGAGAATGGGAGAACAAGAGAATGGGAGAACAAGAGAATGGGAGAACAAGAGAATGGGAGAACAAGAGTGAGATACATAGAGAAAGAGAGAAACAGACAGAGTGAAAAGGAGAGGGAGAGAGTAAAATAGATACACAGCATGGAGAGAAAGCTAGACAGAGGGATAGATAGATAGATAGAAATATATATATTTATATACAGGAGTGGCTGTGTGGTAAGTAGCTTGCTTACCAACCACATGGTTCCGGGTTCAGTCCCATTGTGTGGCACCTTGGGCAAATGTCTTCTATAGCCTTGGGCTGACCAAAGCCTTGTGAGTGGATTTGGTAGACGGAAACTGAAAGAAGCCCGTCGTATATATGTATATATGTATGTGTGTGTATATGTTTGTGTGTCTGTGTTTGTCACCATAGCATTGCTTGACAACCGATGCTGGTGTGTTTACATCCCCGTAACTTAGCGGTTCGGCAAAAAAGAGACCGATAAAATAAGTACTAGGCTTACAAAGAATAAGTCCCGGGGTCGATTTGATCGACTAAAGTCAGTGCTCTAGCATGGCCACAGTCAAATGACTGAAACAAGTAAAAGAGTAAAGAGAGAGAGAGAGATAATCATCATCATCATCATCGTTTAGCGTCCACTTTCCATGCTAGCATGGGTTGGACGGTTCAACTGGGGTCTGTGAAGCCAGAAGGCTGCACCAGGCCCAGTCTGATCTGGCAAAGTTTCTACGGCTGGATGCCCTTCCTAATGCCAACCACTCTGTGAGTGTAGTGGGTGCTTTTTACGTGCCACCGGCACAGGTGCCAGACGAGGCTGGCAAACGGCCACAATCAGATGGTGCTTTTTACATGCCACCGGCATGGATATATATATATATATATATATATATATATATATATAATATTATTAGAGACAAAACCACTATTTTGCAAAACAAACAAGGAAAGACTTAATCAATACATAAAATTTTAATAAAAAGTAAAAAAACCGCCACTACAATTGTTTCATGTCTTGATCGACAATCTTCAGGTGGATTTCCGATTTTCAAGTCAGTTTCAAATTAATTTGAAACTGACTTGAAAATCGGAAATCCACCTGAAGATTTTTTTACTTTTTATTAAAATTTTATGTATTGATTAAGTCTTTCCTTGTTTGTTTTGCAAAATAGTGGTTTTGTCTCTAATTAATATTATATAATATTTTACTATAAAATTGGATTTAATCCTAAATCTGATTTTTTTTCCCTGTAAATTTGGATTTATTCCCTAATATTTATTATTATATATATATATATATATATATATATATATATAGAGAGAGAGAGAGAGAGAGAGAGCTGGGGAGAGAGAAAGAAAAAAGAGAGTGTGTGTACATACCCAACTGAATAAAGGGTGTTGTTCTGTTGGACTGCTATATGCGGTAAATCTTGCAAAGTAGCGAGTTCCACATCAGGATTGTGACCATCATTGACATGAGTGATTCGCTTTTTTTCTGTTTGTTTTTTCTTGAACACTGCAATAATTAATAATGGATTAGTTTCATCAGCACTTGTATTTCTTAAAATACTTGATTACATTTTAATGTGTTTCAATACACACACACACACCCACACTCACACATACACATGCACACATACATTATTGTATATTTTTCTTCTCCCATTCACAAAGACTCAATGCTACTTCATTTTCAAAATATGTCTGGAATGTAAAGGATTGGAAATCGAAATAAATTACTCAGAAGACATTTTCCATTACATACAGGTGAGGAAAAGCATTTTTTGAAGAACACTTAACATAGTTTAACTTCCAATATCACCTTCACAGATTTATTACAAACTTTTTCATACATTTTTAAAGAACTTTTGTTGCACATATATGAGTGTGGATATGTGTGTATGTAAGTGCAAGTACATGCATGCATGTATGAGTGTACGTGTGGCTGAATGCAATGGATGGATGGAAGCACTCCGTTGGTTACGACGACGAGGGTTCCGGTTGATCCGAATCAACGGAACAGCCTGCTAGTGAAATTAACGTGTAAGTGGCTGAGCACTCCACAGACACGTGTACCCTTAACGTAGTTCTCGGGGATATTCAGCGTGACACAGAGAGTGACAAGGCCGGCCCTTTGAAATACAGGTACAACAGAAACAGGAAGTAAGAGTGAGAGAAAGTTGTGGTGAAAGAGTACAGCAGGGATCACCACCATCCCCTGCTGGAGCCTCGTGGAGCTTTAGGTGTTTTCGCTCAATAAACACTCACAACGCCCGGTCTGGGAATCGAAACCGTGATCCTATGACCACGAGTCCGCTGCCCTAACCACTGGGCCATTGTGCCTCCACTGGCTGAATGCAATAATGTCTTAATAAAAAAGTGCATATATCTCCATCTTTATTACAGCCTCTTGTGGCTCTATCAATCACAAACATCAGACAAAATGCTGTTTGGAAATTACTATTTTTAAATCTCACAACGTGAGATCTTCGGCATCAGTACTTTGTAGTAAAGATTGTTTGCCAACATAACATGGCAGTCCTGGTTTAGGACTTCTAGCCAAACAATGTAGATAAATAGGCAAAACATTTGACAAAGAAATCTGAATGTTACATCAAGTTATTTAAAAAAAAAAAAAAGAATAAAGCAAAAAATATAAAACTCCAACTTACAAATACAAATTAAAATAACGATGATGATGATGATGAAGAGTGTAATTGGGATGAGAGCATATTGATACATATTGCTACTGGTTGCTCGGTCAATTTCTGAAACGATACAAAAAAAAAAATAATAATACACAATAATTAACTTTGTCATAAAGCATGACTTAATGAGAGAAAATTTTTTTGTTTTGTTTTTATTCAAAAATGAAAATAATAATAATAATAATAATAATAATAATAAATAATAATAATAATAATGATGATGATGATGATTGGAAGAGTTATCATGTACATTGTTTTGTCTTGGTATAAAAGATGGGCTACAGCAAATATTCGGCTCAATACCACAGATTTGCTTGTCAGTTGTTTGACCTTAACCAGTTGAGCATGTCCCTTAGTGGCTGACAATATGTGCATCTCTGATCACGAGCAGAAGTAGTGGGAGAGCATCATAGTCATGTGTTGAGAGGGATTCTTAGAGGTTTGGATAATTCACCTTTGGAAAGATGGGTGGTTCATTCAACATCCTTAAACAATCCTTATTCAGGGACCTTTTGAGTGGGATAGGCTACTCAACCAGAAGAAAATTCTAACTGGGCCCCACCTGCAAGGTCATGCGCTGTTTATCTTGATATGAGATAACCATGTCATGCACATATGGTTGTGATGCATGTGCCTGGTGTACCCTTATCAGACGGGTAGTCATGATGGGTATACTGGGCTTCGTATATTTTACCCCAGTGTCACTTTGATGGCATGCACTGCTCTCTCACTCAATAATAATAATAATAATCCTTTCTACTAAAGGCAAAAGGACTGAAATTTGGAAGGAGGGCACTAGTTGATTACATCGACTCCAGTACTCAACTGGTACTATTTTATTGATCTTGAAAGGATGAAAGGCAAAATCAACCTCGATTGAATTTGAACTTAGAACATAAAGACAGACGAAATGCCATTAAGCATCTTCCCTGTCGTGCTAACAATTCTGCCAGCTTAATTATAATAATAATATTAATGATGATGATGATGATGATGATAATAATAATAATAATAATAATGTCTGGTGTACCCTTATCAGACGGGTAGTCATGATGGGTATACTGGGCTTCGTATATTTTACCCCAGTGTCACTTTGATGGCATGAACTGCTCTTTCACTCAATAATAATAATAATAATAATAATAATAATAATAATAATAGTAATAATAATAATAATAATGATGATGATGATAATGATGATGATGATGATGATGAGGATGATGATGATGTAAATAAACCAACACCGGTTATCAAGCGAAGGGCCCCCCCACACACACACACGTATATATACTGCAGGCTTCCATACAGTTTCTCTCTAACAAATCTTCTCACAAGGCATTTGTCAGTCCAGGGCTTATAGTAGCAGAAACCTGTCCAAATTTTCCGTGCAGTGAGATTGAACCACAAAATCAAGTTGTTGCAGAGCAAGTTTCTTAACCAGACAGTCATGCCTGAGTTTCAAAATAATTCCTTTTTAAAGTTACAAAAGTGTAACATTCGTTTTCTACATCACTCTCCGTTTCGCCTTCGGTTAAAAAATATGGAGGAGAAACGACTGGAATTCACAAATAATGATGAAGGGTGAAGAGAAGCAAGGGAGGTAATTCTAACGAAGGTAGGCAACTCTTGGTTACTTACGGTGAAGAAATGGTCGGCTGCTTTTACTGAAATTGCTCCAGCCTCGAGAATTTCTCGCTCTCACTCGGAAGATATAGTTCTCACCATCCTGTAGGTATTCCTCAATGATCCAATGTGGAGCGGAATCATTGTAGATCGTTGTCCAATTCCCACTGCCGACTGGTCTGAAAGCAAAACACAAAATCATAATTATCATTTTCTGCTATAGACAAAAACCGGATCTTTTCGGTTTTGAACGGCAGTTTTTAACATAATTTCCAGGTAACTAAAAAATTTAAAACTTCGTATATTGGTAGAATGTGTTTATAAAACATCTTTTTCTCTTGGCTTTATTGTGAAAATTCTATAGTTTGTAAGATATTTGTTGTTTTTTTCTTCAATTTCTGCAATTTCAACCAATCAATGACGTCTATTGAGGTGAAAACATTCTGTGCCGTATGAATATGTCCCTCGTTTAAGAAACAGATTGGGTTTATTTACATTTGTGAAGAAAAAAAGATACCCTTCCCCCCACCCCTAACCCTAACCCTAATCCTAACTAACCATAACCCTAAAACAGATTGAAATGCAATAGATCGATACTAGGGTCATAATTATGGGTGAAAATTTCATATGACACCGCTAGAAAAAAACTGCTGTTCAAACCGAAAATATCCCCAAAACCCCGGAATTTTAGGGAAGGGGCTGGTCGTTTACATCGAATCCAGTGTTTGTCTGGTACCTATTTTATCGACCCCCAAAAGGTTGAAAGGCAAAGCTAACCTCGGTGGAATTTGAACTCAGAATATAAAGACGGACGAAATGCCGCTAAGCATTTTGTCCGGCGTGCTAAAAGTTCTGACAGTAAACAAGTTGTGCTAGAATGTGTATTGGGGTTAATTGCGGAAACATTAGGGGACAATAAAACATGTTGATTTCAATCAAGGGGTCACTTAAATTAATAAGGGGTTTTAAGTAGCAACTTAAAAAGTGTAACAAAAACAAACTTTTGGTTGGTTTGAGCATAAATTTGGTTAAATATTTCGGCCAAATATGGCCTGTTTATATATTGAAATAGTTGTTTGTTCCTTTTCAAGCCACGCCTGGCTCATAAGGGCTGGTTTCCCAGTTTCCTTGGTGTATAGGTTCCCCACCTGGATGGGACGCCGGTCCGTTTCAGGTGAGCACAAAGGCAGGTTGGGTAACTGGAGATTATCAGCAGCCATAGAAAGAGGAGGAGGAGAAGGAGGAGGAGGAGGAGGAGAAGAAGGAGGAGGAGAAGGAGAAGGAAGAGGAGGAGGAGGAGGAGGAGGAGGAGAAGAAGAAGGAAGAGGAGGAGGAGAAGAAGAAGAAGGAGGAGGAGAAGGAAAAGGAAGAGGAGAAGGAGAAGGAGAAGGAAGAGGAGGGGGAGAAGGAGGAGGAGGATTTCTGTAATCTTCTAATTATTACATAATGTAACAAAGTTCTCACTTGTATTGCAGTTCGAAGAGATTCGGCGGCACTTTCTCATCTGGATGTTTCCATGTAACTTCTTCGTAACCTGAGTTTAGTTTGTGTACGTAAGGTAGCGATGGCGGAGACGGGAATTCAACTGGAACGGTAAGAAAGAGAAAAAAGGAAAAAAAAAAAAAAAGAGAAAGATGATTTATTGCTTGAGAAATTTTGATATTTTTTATTTGAAAAAAAAAAACAAAAACAAAATAGAAAATGTTTCTAAAAGCAATATTTATTGATACACTCCTTGAAATCTAATCAAGGAAGCACTCCGTCGGTTGCGACGATGAGGGTTCCGGTTGATCCGAATCAACGGAACAGCCTGCTCGTGAAATTAACGTGTAAGTGGCTGAGCACTCCACAGACACGTGTACCCTTAACGTAGTTCTCGGGGATATTCAGCGTGACACAGAGAGTGACAAGGCCGGCCCTTTGAAATACAGGTACAACAGAAACAGGAAGTAAGAGTGAGAGAAAGTTGTGGTGAAAGAGTACAGCAGGGATCACCACCATCCCCTGCCGGAGCCTCGTGGAGCTTTAGGTGTTTTCGCTCAATAAACACTCACAATGCCCGGTCTGGGAATCGAAACCACGATCCTATGACCGCGAGTCCGCTGCCCTAACCACTGGGCCATTGCGCCCCCACTTGAAATCTAATACAGAGAGAGATAACAGGGTGGACACCAGAGGTGGTGCTATGCTAAGAGAAGTAAAGCTGAGCTTGGAGGAGGTGATACTTGGGGGTGGGGGTTAGTGATTTATCGATGGGGAAACTGTAGGGTGCGAATGAAAGACGATAGAAATGGTCAATGAAGAGAAAACTGCGGAGAACTGACAAAATGAAAAACTGAAAAATGAAAAAAAAAAAAAAACATTAAAAAATATTTAAAAAAATTTTTTAAAAATTAGAAAATGAAATTAAAATGAAAAGATGATGGGAAACTGAGGTATTACTCTTTACTCTTTACTCTTTTACTCTTTTACTTGTTTCAGTCATTTGACTGCGGCCATGCTGGAGCACCGCCTTTAATCGATCAACTCAACCCCAGCACTTATTCTTTTGTAAGCCCAGTACTTATTCTATCGGTCCCTTTTACTGAACCGCTAAGTAACAGGGACATAAACACACCAGCATCGGTTGTCAAGCAATGCTAGGAGAACAAACACAGACACACAAACACACACACACACATATATATATATATATATATATATGGCTGTGTGGTAAGTAGCTTGCTAACCAACCACATGGTTCCGGGTTCAGTCCCACTGTGTGGCATCTTGGGCAAGTGTCTTCTGCTATAGCCCCGGGCCGACCAATGCCTTGTGAGTGGATTTGGTAGACGGAAACTGAAAGAAGCCTGTCGTATATATGTATATATATATATAAGTGTGTGTGTGTATATGTTTGTGTGTCTGTGTTTGTCCCCCTAGCATTGCTTGACAACCGATGCTGGTGTGTTTATGTCCCCATCACTTAGCGGTTCGGCAAAAGAGACCGATAGAATAAGTACTGGACTTACAAAGAATAAGTCCCGGGGTCGATTTGCTCGACTAAAAGGCGGTGCTCCAGCATGGCCGCAGTCACATGACTGAAACAAGTAAAAGAGTAAAAGAGTAATATATACGATGGGCTTCTTTCAGTTTCCTTCTACCAAATCCACTCACAAGGCTTTGGTCGGCCTGAGGCTATAGTAGAAGACACTTGCCCAGGGTGCCACGCAGTGGGACTGAACCCAGAACCATGTGGTTGGTAAACAAGCTACTTACCACACAGCCACTCAGTATAAATATCTTATATTCCTTAAGATATCTGTCAGAAATTTTGGCAGTAACTGGAGGATGTATTATGCAAGTGATAAGGAGGGTGTGATAAGGAGGGCAGATCAAGGTGGTAAACCAAAGACTATCCCAAGAATTCCACCTGGAACTAATTGAAATGTTGCTGTTGCTGTTGCTGTTGAGCGAAGCGGTCTTCGTCCCAGAGCTCGCAAGATGGGAGAAGTCCGAAACGTGGTCCTTTGCTATTCGTAACACCCGCAGAAGAGAAAGCAGGTCAACCCCCGACACCGAGAGCATCGACAGATGGACGAATGCGCATCCGGGCTCAGCGGCTGCGTAGGAAGTCGGGGACAAGAAACAGGAAGGAAGAATGAGAGAAAGTTGGAGCGAAAGAGTACAACAGGGGTCGCCACCACCTCCTGCCGGAGCCTCTTGGAGCTTTAGGTGAAATGTTGTGCCCGGGACATGACCAAGTTATTAGAGAAAAATTAAAAAACAAAAACGCTTTGACAAACGAAAACAAAACAAATGAGTTACTGTTTAACTAAATTAAACAAGCAATCAATTAAATAATTAGATAATTAACCAATTGACTGTGCCTCTCTCATATTTTGAACACCTAGCATAAAGTCACTTCTCTCTCACTCTCTCTCTCTCTCTCAAATAGACCTCCACCCTATAATTTTTCCTTTTCCTTTTTCTCTATTCTTGTTTTGTCTTGCATGTTATCTGGCAACCTCACTAGTGCTGGTGGCATAAGAAAATCACCCTGTACTACACACTCTATAAAGTAGACAGTGTTAGGAAGGGCATCTAACAATTAGATCCATACTTTAGCTGACACTGGAGCCTAACATGGCTCTGCAGACCTTGCCAAAGCATTCAACCCATGCCAGCATGGTAAATGGACGTTAAGTGATGATGATGATGATGATGATGATGATGATTGTGTATACACAGACACAGAGTGAGAAAATATCACTGAACACATGTGGTTCTAGATACATGAATTTAATAACGGTTTAACTCAGCACCACATGAAGTTTCATGGCCATGTAGACCATATCCCTCTCATCAGATGTTTGAGGACACACACACACATGCACACACACACACACACATACACACACACATACACACACACACAGTGAGTGAGAAAATGGAAGAAAATATCACTGAACACATGTGGTTCTGGACACATGAATTCAATGACAGTTTAACTCAGCACCACATGAAGTTTCATGGCCATGTAGACCATATCCCTCTCATCAGATGTTTGAGGACACACACACACACACATGCACACACACACACACATGCACACACACACATACACATGCACACACACACATACACACACACACAGTGAGTGAGAAAATGGAAGAAAATAGCACTGGACACATGTGGTTCTGGACACATGAATTCAATGACAGTTTAACTCAGCACCACATGAATTTTCATGGTCATCATCAGATGTTTGAGGACACACACACGCACACACACGCACGCACATACACACACATACATGCACGCGCGCACACATGTACACGCACAGCTATACATGATCAGTAAACAGTCCAGCAACATCTCACCCTCACTATCATCTTCACTGGGAAAAGAACCAAGAAACTAGGGGATCAAAGAGTTTTACTTACCAAGTGTTCTTATTGAATAAAGAAGGCTGCTATTAAAGTGAGGCCAATGTTTTTTAAGTTCAATGTGGTTATGGTACCTAATTCGGACCGCAAATTCATATAAACTATTCGGTTCAAGGTTGGAAAAGAACATTGTGAAAGTTTTGTTTCGTTCCGGCTGTACAATAAATTGCAGCCTTTGTGAATTCCATTTACGCATTGTGACGTTCTGTGAATGGAGAGAAAACAAATCATTATTTGGTGATAAAAAAGAATTTCATTTTGTGAAATGAAAGCAATTAGAAAGAAAAAGCAAATATTTCCCTTAAGGCTTTCTCTTATTTTTTCGTGCATACCACCAACCTCCACCTAACACATTGTTGTCAGGCTAAGATCTTGTCGACTTATAAGTTTAGCGAAGTGATTTCAGCCAAGACTGTCCCTTCTTTCAGACAGTGTACAACCCCCACACACAATACCACATTATCAAATATGTAGTCCCTTCTTATAAGAGTTTGGAAAGTGATTTGAGAGAGATTTTAGCTACTATTTTTAATAAATCAAGAAACTTTCTTTCACACACATCCAAATATTTCCAACTTCTGTCCAATAAGTATTATCCCAGATGTCCAATAAGTATTATCCTAGATGTCAAATAAGTATTATTCCAGATGTCCAATAAATATTATCCCAGATGTCCAATAAGTATTATCACAGATGTCAAATAAATATTATCCCAGATGTCCAATAAATATTATCCCAGATGTCCAATAAGTATTATCCCAGATGTCCAATAAATATTATCCCAGATGTCCAATAAGTATTATCCCAGATGTCCAATAATTATTGTCCCAGGTGTCCAATATGTATTATACCAGATGTCCAATAAGTATTATCCTAGATGTCCAATAAGAATTATCCCAGATGTTCAATAAATATTGCCCCAGATGTCTAATCAATAAAATTATGTTCAATGAATATGGATTTCATTGATAAAGTATGATTGGAGTTGATGTAATTGACTTACCCCTCCCCTGAAATTGCTGGCCTAGTGCCAAACCTTGAAATCATTGTTATTATTGTTAACGGCTGTTTGGTTTAGATAACAAGTTGGCAGAATCATTAGCATGCTGGGCAAAATTCCTAGTGGTATTTTGTGTGTCTTTATGTTCTGAATTCAATCTGAGTTCAATGCCACAAGCGGGCCAACTTTACCTTTCATTTTTTGGAATTGATAAAATAAGTACCAGTTGAGTACTGGGGTTAATGTAATCGATTTGCCCCCTCCCTTGTGCCAAAATCTGAAACTAATATTACTGTTCTATCTTCAGCATATCGGACAATATGATTAGCAGCATTTCGTTCATCTGAGTTCAAATTCTGCCATGGTTGACTTACCCAGTCCCACTAAAATTGCTGGCCTTGTGCCAAAATTTGAAATCATTATTAAAAGACTGTTAGCAATATATGCGTGGCATCTTGGGCAAGTGTCTTTTGCTATAGCCCCGGGCCGACCAATGCCTTGTGAGTGGATTTGGTAGACGGAAACTGAAAGAAGCCTGTCGTATATATGTATATATATGTGAGTGTGTGTGTATATGTTTGTGTGTCTGTGTTTGTCCCCCTAGCATTGCTTGACAACCGATGCTGTTGTGTTTACGTCCCCGTCACTTAGCGGTTCGGCAAAAGAGACCGATAGAATAAGTACTGGGCTTACAAAAGAATAAGTCCCGGGGTCGATTTGCTCGACTAAAGGCGGTGCTCCAGCATGGCCGCAGTCAAATGACTGAAACAAGTAAAAGGGTAAAAGAGTAAAAGAGTAATAGCAAACATCCGTTACCTTATTGATGATCAGAAATGTATGAATTGGTGTATCAGCAGGTGTTGTCCAAGAAACGTATACAGATGTTGCTGTGATATTGTGAAACCCGATTGGCGACAGATGCTTCGCAGTTTTGTTTGTTGCTTCCAGGGTATTGCTGCACCATTTTATTTCACTTTCGCAAGCTTTTGCCTGTGTTGACATAAGAGGTGAAATGCTAGATGTTAGATGTCAGAGGTCGAAAGATGTGAAACAAATGTTTATATGTTAAAAAAGCACAGATATGAAGAAATCAGTTTTTAAAGACAAAAATATATCCATTACTATCATATTACAATATATAATTTATACATACATGCCTTTCTTCCCTTGGACACAAAGACCTGTTGAGGCAAGCGAAGTCGATATAGAACCTCATTCGACGACAGGCACCCATGCCAACCCCCTTTGCTTGCGAAGACATGTTGGGGCAAGCGAAATCGATATCGAATTGAACCAGCCAGGATCCAAGGTCTGGTGGTACGTAAAAAGCACTATCCGACTCGTGGCCGATGCCAGCGCCGCCTCGACTGGCCTCCGTGCCGGTGGCATGTAAAATACACCAATCCGACCGTGGCCGTTGCCAGCCTCGCCTGGTACCTGTGCAGGTGGCACGTAAAAAGCACCCACTACACTCACGGAGTGGTTGGCATTAGGAAGGGCATCCAGCTGTAGAAACATTGCCAGATAAGACTGGAGCCTGGTGCAGCCTTCTGGCTTCCCAGATCCCCGGTCGAACCATCCAACCCATGCTAGCATGGAGAACGGACGTTAAACGATGATGA
>NC_043020.1:12963988-12976488 GCF_006345805.1 Octopus sinensis
GAACAGACAAAGGGATTAAGTTGATTACATCAACCCCAGTGTGTAACTGGTACTTAATTTATTGACCCCGAAAGGATGAAAGGCAAAGTCGACCTCGGCGGAATTTGAACTCAGAACGTAGCGGCAGACGAAATACCTATTTCTTTACTACCCACAAGGGGCTAAACACAGAGGGGACAAACAAGGACAGTCAAACGGATTAAGTCGATTACATCGACCCCAGTGCGTAACTGGTACTTAATTTATTGACCCCGAAAGGATGAAAGGCAAAGTCGACCTCGGCGGAATTTGAACTCAGAACGTAGCGGCAGATGAAATACCGCTAAGCATTTTGCCTGGCATGATAACGTTTCTGCCAGCTTACTGCCTTATAATGCCATTGTTTGTGCTTCCCCAATTGAACCAAGAAGGACAGAATGTAGAATTTACCCTGGTGGAATTTGAACTCAGAATGTAATTACAACAATACTATCATATACTGAACAAAAGTGATACCAAAAACAATAAAGTTTTACTTACAACTGCATGGCAAGGAATATTCTTTGCACATGAGGCATCGTCCATACCCGGTTTCAGTTCGGTGTAATGTATAGTGTAATTTGTGGTCGGATGTGAAACATCGTTGCAGTCTTGATGCCATTTGATGTTGGACAGGCGTAAAGTGATGCTGGTATTGGTGCGTGAGGCAACAGTGATGCTGTTATCTTTTGGCAATGATATCAGGCATTTTTGATCTGCAATTTAATAAAATTACGGAGATGTACTCGCATAGCAAGTGACCTGATCTGAGATCGTGTGCTGAAACAAAGACAATTGCAGTGTGGAAGGTGTTTGTAAGCCATTTAAGAAACACACAAAAGCCGTTCGATTCACTTCAACATTTAAGTTTAATTTGTCAAAATATTTTTGTCGCTTTAAGACCGCGACCTGTTCACTGACTGGCAGCATGGATTTTTGTCAAAATTTCTGGCAAAATTAATATTGTGAAAGAGGCTGAGCACTCCACAGACACACATACCCTTAATTTAGTTCTCAGGGAGATTAGCGTGACACAGGATGTGATGTGACAAGGCTGGCTCTTTTAAATACAGACGCTACCATTTTCGCCAGCTGAGTGGACTGGAACAATGTGAAATAAAGTGGACACAACACACCACCAAGAATTGAACTCTTGACCATAAGGTCGTGAACCAAATACTCTAACCACTAAGGCACGTATCTTCACAACACACACACACACACACACACGTGCGCGTGCGCACACACACACACACACACACACATACACAAACAGGCGTCTTTCATTTTCTGCCTTTCAAATCCATTCAGAAAGCATCGGATAAACCTTCAGTCTACTCAGCTGTAAGTGAGTTCCAGTTATAGCTGGGAAGTTAATCCTGTGAGGGACTAGCAACCTATCCAAGGGGAGTGTTGTAATCTTAGTCACTTATACAGCATAGAAACTGGGTTAAGTCCCAGCCTTACGAGTCCTAGAGCTCACAACAGATCTAATGTTAATCAATGTGAGAGGTAGAACACAAATAAACAGAGATAGTGGCTACACTAAGGTTATTGATTTATTTCAGATTCCAATATACTCTTTTTTACTCTTTTTTTTTTTTTACTCTTTTTACTTGTTTCAGTCATTTGACTGCAGCCATGCTGGAGCACCGCCTTTAGTCGAGCAAATCGACCCCAGGACTTATTCTTTGTAAACCTAGTACTTATTCTACTTATTCTCTTTTACTCTTTTACTCTTTTACTTGTTTCAGTCATTTGACTGTGGCCATGCTGGAGCACCGCCTTTAGTCAAGCAAATCGACCCCGGGACTTATTCTTTGTAAGCCCAGTACTTATTCTATCGGTCTCTCTTTTGCCGAACCGTTAAGTTACGGGGACGTACACACACCAGCATCGGTTGTGAAGCAATGCTAGGGGAACAAACACAGACACACAAACATATTCACACACACTTATATATATATACATATATACGACAGGCTTCTTTCAGTTTCTGTCTACCAAATCCACTCACAAGGCATTGGTCGGCCCGGGGCTATAGCAGAAGACACTTGCTCAAGATGCCACGCAGTGGGACTGAACCCGGAACCATGTGGTTGGTTAGCAAGCTACTTACCAAACAGCCACTCCTGCGCCTATGTGAAACAAAAAAAAAATAAAACATTTTAAAACCAAATTTAAAAATTAAAATAACTTACCAGGTAAGGGCTGAAGATGGGATCCAAAGGCAACAATTTTATTAACATTCGATACTTGGTTTTTACGAAGATCTTTCCCATCGTTCTTGCGGACGCTATAGATGTTGTTATTATTACCATTATTATTTTTGTTGGACCAATACACTCGTGAGTGGTCTGTAGTTAGGGAATTGAGTGACTCAACTGAAATTGGGAAAGACAAATGTGTATGAGAATAAATATCTGAGGTCACACATGGATAAAAATTATTAGATAAATCAAGAAAACGCCTCCGGCCTCCATAGCGTTTTTCAGGAAGATTTGTCCCCCACAGCAGAAGTGTTTATGCTGCATCCCCTGATGAAGAGTCCTGTGCTGGTGACACATAAAAGGTACTCGTACATAGACCCTAGTGTTCAACTGGTACTTATTTTATTGACCCCGAAGGGAAGAAAAGCAAAATTGACCTCAGCGGAATTTGAACTCAGAACACAAAGACAGCATCCAGTTCCAGAAACCAAGCCAAATCGGATTGGAACTTGGTGCAGCTCTCCAGCTTGCCAGCTCTGGTCAAACCATCCAACTCATGCCAGCATGGAAAACAGGTGCTAAAGGATGATGATGATGAGAGGACTACAAGATGGTAATGTACCAAGGCTACAAAGTGATTATATAGAGGGCTGTTTGGCTGAATTGGCAGAACATTGGTCAGAATACAATACAGTACATAGCTACAATCTTTATGTTCTGAGTTCAAACCAATGCACATCTATTTCACCTTTCATCCTTCTGAGATCAATAAAAGAACCAAAAATTTTTGAAGTCATTAAGAACTTTACCATTCTTTTTTTTTTTTTAGAAATAAAGGTTCCTTGTCTGAGTCTAATAAGGAACCATCCAAGAATAAGATATGTTTTGGCAATCAGAGATGAAGCCAATAGGAACACTGTATTGATATAAATATGCACAGCTCTCTTAAAAGACTCCGCCGGTTACGACGACGAGGGTCCCAGCTGATACGATCAACGGAACAGCTTGCTCGTGAAATTAACATGCAAATGGCTGAGCATTCCACAGACACGTGTACCCTTAACGTAGTTCTTGGGGATAATCAGCGTGACACTGAGAGTGACAAGGCTGACCCTTTGAAATACAAGTACAACTCATTTTTGCCAGCTGAGTGGACTGGAGCAACGTGAAATAAAGTGTCTTGCTCAAGGACACAACGCGTCGCCGGGAATCGAACTCACAACCTTACGATCATGAGCTGAATGCCCTAACCACTAAGCCACGCGCCCTCACTAAATATCCACAGCTAATGATGAAATGATTAACAAACCAGAAAATTATAATTCTTGAAAAAAGTATTGGGATTATGTGTTCATTGATTTCTTAAGGATCAATGAAGAAAAGTTAAGCCCCATTCACAATTTTCTTGTGGACTTTGGTTATTTTAACTATTTCAATCCATTATATCCTTCCAGGAGAAACATAGGTAATGTGTTGATATCTGAAATAAATATTAACACTTGTCAAATGGAAATAGTAGTTGTGATACCTGTGCCGGTGGCATGTAAAAAGCACCATCCGAACGTGGCCAGCGCCGCCTTGACTGGTTTCTGTGCCGGTGGCACATAAAAAGCACCAACCGATCATGGCCGCTGCCAGACGCCCCTGGCACCTGTGCTGGTGGCACGTAAAAAGTACCCACTACACTCACGGAGTGGTTGACATTAGGAAGGGCATCCAGCTGTAGAAACACTGCCAGATCAGATTGGAACCTGGTGCAGCCTCCTGGCTTCCCAGACGCCGGTCGAATCGTCCAACCCATGCTAGCATGGAAAACGGACGTTAAACGATGATGATGATGATGTATAGATCGGTAGGGACTAAATACACACCTGTATTTAGTTCTCTTGGTTTCAAACAGAAATTTCAATCAGATTCATTTTATCATTTCCCACCTCAGACAATGTTATTCCCAAAGAAAATAAAAACCACAAAAAGACTCATTTCTGATCTTAATTAGTTCAATGAGCAAGAAAGAAATTAAAAAAAAAAAAAATAACTGCAAATAATATCTAAAAATCTTATCAAATTCTTACATTCATTCGAAGTTTGAGAAAACAGCTTCTGACACTGACACCCATCGCTATCGGTTCGCCACAAACTTTTTTCCAGAAGATCAACAAAGTAGATATCATCGTTAGTGTAATCAACTCCGAGAGTGCTGTCAATTTTGACATCAGTTGGACACTGACAGTTTTTTCCGGGGCTTCTTTTATGGAGTCTTGAATGCTGAGCAGGCAATATTTCAATAACGTCACTTCCATCAGTTCTACTTTTAAAGACTCTGGAATTCTTCATATCTTCGGTTTCAGTCCAGAAGAGGGTGCTGCAAAAATACAATTCCATTTATTTCAATTCATTAAATAGAAATTCAACAGAGGAAAGGAATGAGTTTTCCAAAACAGTCATTCCAGCCATGACACTCTATAAAAAATTGTCTCCGTGTAAATCTTTATCAAGCTATACATATATACGACGGGCTTCTTTCAGTTTCCGTCTACTAAATCCACTCACAAGGCTTTGGTCAGCCTGAGGCTATAGTAGAAGACACTTGTCCAAGGTGCCACACAGTGGGACTGAACCCGGAACCATGTAGTTCGTAAGCAAACTACTTACCACACAGCCACTCCTATATATATATTTATATGTATGTATATTTGGAAATTAACTTTTTCATATTTTTAGTACAAAAACAGGAAGTTGATGAATTTTTTTAATTATCTTCTAATCGTTAAAATTCATTACAGTTAATATGTAATTATATGAAAATTAATTAACATAGGTGGTATGAATATATTAACAAAAACTCATTATTATAGTGAGGGAAAAAAAAGAAGAAAAATATTGGCTAATAATATTTTAATTACTTCAGCAAGCAGGGGAGACAGCTTGGCCATGTTTCAGCCTTATAAAGGTTTCATCAGCAACATCTAAATTTCCTATAGAAATGATAGAAACATTACTAAGTAAATGAACAAGATTGTAACAAACCTGGTGAAAGGGCTGACTTTCACACTGTAGATGACTCCATTGCCGTGTCGGCGAACACATGGAGCTTTGATGTAAATGTTATAACAATGGATCTCTGCTCCAGCTGCGATGTACAGAGTGTGGTCAATCCAGTCGACAGTGAGATCATTGACCTCTTTTTTAAATTTCTTCATCTGTCAACATAAACACAAGAATATATAGAATTGACAACATATATATGTGTGCATGTGCATGTGTGTATGTGTGCATGCGTATATATTATATATATATATATATATATATATATTTATATGTATATATATATATGTCTATATTTGTATGATGATGATGATGTATATATATATGTATATATAATATATATACTTACGTCTATATATGTATATATATATATATATATGTGTGTGTGTGGTGTGTGTATATAAAATTATAATTGAGGGTATCTAAAAGATACCACCATGCTAGAGACAGCAGTCAAAACTTGACTCTAAAGCTATATCAAGGTGGTTTTTTCCTAATATTTTATATATATATATATATATATATATATATATATATATTACTAGCATTTAAGACCCGTCGTTGCTGGGTCATAGTGCTAGTGCATGTATATATGTGTATATATATGTGTACATAATACACGTACATCTATATATAAACATCTACACATAAAATGCAAAATACAAAGTTATATCTTGATATTGCTAGTGATAACAATACTCAAAATATATAACAAACTGGATTTATCAGCTCTTCTTTTTTCTCTACATTGTATACTTTATAGACAATAGTCGTTTCTTTAATTTAATTGTTTATTATCCATCTGGACTATTCCATTTCTGCACACTAATTTTATTTTTAATTTAATTCCCATTCATGTGAAACCACTTATTCAAGTTCAAATCATTGATGCAATTTTATACCAATTGCTATTTTTACTTATATTATACTTTAGTTTGATTTTAATCATTACTTACTACATATAATTCAATTGTTATTATTATTTTTATTGTTAAAGTGAAAGCATCTGACATAAAATAGAGAAATATTTTTGTTTCACTTTTAACACGTAATACTGAAATAGTGGAGAAGATATGATATTGCTATGGGCTCGCTCTAGGCAAGAAGTTGAACATTTTTTTTGCCCATGAAACTACATGGACCCTAAGTAAGGCATATGTAAAATTTGAATGAAATTGGTTGTGTAGTTCTCAAGTTTTAGGGAAACACACAGACAGACAGACACACATTCTCAGTTTTATATATATGAAGATATATAAATGTATACTCTTACTCTTTACTCTTTTACTTGTTTCAGTCATTTGACTGCGGCCATGCTGGAGCACCGCCTTTAGTCGAGCAAATCGACCCCAGGACTTATTCTTTGTAAGCCCAGTACTTATTCTATCGGTCTCTTTTGCCGAACCGCTAAGTGACGGGGACGTAAACACACCAGCATCGGTTGTCAAGCAATGCTAGGGGGACAAACACAAACACACAAACACACACACATACATATATATATATATATATATATATATATACATATATACGACAGGCTTCTTTCAGTTTCCATCTACCAAATCCACTCACAAGGCATTGGTCGGCCCGGGGCTATAGCAGAAGACACTTGCCCAAGATGCCACGCAGTGGGACTGAACCCGGAACCATGTGGTTGGTTAGCAGGCTACTTACCACACAGCCACTCCTGCACCTGTATGTATGCATGTATATACATATGCATGTATATACATATGGATGTATATACACAGGCGCAGGAGTGGCTGTGTGGTAAGTAGCTTGCTAACCAACCACATGGTTCTGGGTTCAGTCCCACTGCGTGACATCTTGGGCAAGTGTCTTCTGCTATAGCCCCGGGCCGACCAATGCCTTGTGAGTGGATTTGGTAGACGGAAACTGAAAGAAGCCTGTCGTATATATGTATATATATAAGTGTGTGTGTGTATGTGTGTGTTTGTGTGTCTGTGGTTGTCCCCCTAGCATTGCTTGACAACCGATGCTGGTGTGTTTACGTCCCCGTCACTTAGCGGTTCGGCAAAAGAGACCGATAGAATAAGTACTGGGCTTACAAAGAATAAGTCCCGGGGTCGATTTGCTCGACTAAAGGCAGTGCTCCAGCATGGCCGCAGTCAAATGACTGAAACAAGTAAAAGAGTAAAAGAGTAGACACATACACACACACACACACACACACACACACACACACATAAGATATTATACAGATAGAGCAGTCAAGATAATGATGCAAATTAGTGAAAACTGAAATATTACCATTAACGAGAACAAACATTTATTGAAATAACTCCCGAAATTGCAGTTAATTTACAAATATTTGAATTGACATGTCTCATAGCACAGTGCTTAACAAATATCTTTTTGCAATTACATCAACATTAAAATAATGCAGGTAAAATGGTAGAAACAATTTATGGCACCTAATTTATGGAAGAGAGAGAGAGAGAATTTGTGAAGTGAATGCTATTGCTCTTTCCAATTTTAAAATGATGACACATAATGTTGTTTAATATCACTCTCTTTACAATCTTTAAAAGCAGTTGATAATTTGTAATTTGAATCATTAAGTTATTTCATGTTAAAAACACTGAACCAAAGTGGGACATCTCACAATGTTAGGCATTCGTAAAATAACCTATCTCGCTAACGCTAAGTGAATGACAAATGATTTTGTGGAGATAAAATACTACAGTCAAAACAGCAGAAAGAAGTCTAAGGATGTATACTCTTTACTCTTTTACTCTTTTACTTGTTTCAGTCATTTGACTGCGGCCATGCTGGAGCACCGCCTTTAGTTGAGCAACTCGACCCCGGGACTTATTCATTTGTAAGCCCAGTACTTATTCTATCGGTCTCTTTTGCCGAACCACTAAGTAATGGGGACATAAACACACCAGCATCAGTTGTCAAGCAATGCTAGGGGGACAAACACAGACACACAAACACACACACACGCATATATATACATATATACGACGGACTTCTTTCAGTTTCCGTCTACCAAATCCACTCACAAGGCTTTGGTCGGCCCGAGGCTATAGTAGAAGACACTTGCTCAAGGTGCCATGCAGTGGGACTGAACCCGGAACCATGTGGTTGGTTAGCAAGCTACTTACCACACAGCCACTCCTGCACCTATAATCCATTATTTGATAAGATGGAACAGTAAGCATGTGTAATGCATGTAATTGGTATAAAAATCAGATGATAACTAAAAAAATGATGGTTCAATTCTAGTTAATGGTCCTATTTTTCTATTTCCTGTCACAGGCGCAGGAGTGGCTGTGTGGTAAGTAGCTTGCTAACCAACCACACGGTTCCGGGTTCAGTCCCACTGCGTGGCATCTTGGGTAAGTGTCTTCTGCTATAGCCCCGGGCCGACCAAAGCCTTGTGAGTGGATTTGGTAGACGGAAACTGAAAGAAGCCTGTCGTATATATGTGTATATATATATATATATATATATATAAGTCTGTGTGTATATGTTTGTGTGTCTGTGTTTGTCCCCCTAGCATTGCTTGACAACTGATGCTGGTGTGTTTACGTCCCCGTCACTTAGCGGTTCGGCAAAAGAGACCGATAGAATAAGTACTGGGCTTACAAATGAATAAGTCCCGGGGTCGAGTTGCTCGACTAAAGGCGGTGCTCCAGCATGGCCGCAGTCAAATGACTGAAACAAGTAAAAGAGTAAAAGAGTAAAAGAGAGTATATGTATATATATGTATGTGTGTGTATGTGTTTGTGTTTGTCCCCCTAGCATTGCTTGACAACCGATGCTGGTGTGTTTACGTCCCCGTCACTTAGCGGTTCGGCAAAAGAGACCGATAGAATAAGTACTGGGCTTACAAAGAATAAGTCCTGGGGTCGAATTGCTCGACTAAAGGCGGTGCTCCAGCATGGCCGCAGTCAAATGACTGAAACAAGTAAAAGAGTAAAAGAGTAAAAGAGAGTAGGATATTTCTTATTATGTCTAATATTTCCCCTCTAGCATTCAGATTTCTTTGTCAAATGTAATCTTTATTTATTTACATTGTTTTGAATTAATCATGCATTATCTGGTACTTTCAAGATTTCAATGATATACTCTCTTACTCTTTTACTTATTCCAGTCATTTGACAGTGGCCATGCTGGAGCACCACCTTTCGTCAAGCAAATTGACCCCAGGACTTATTCTTTGTAAGTCTAGTACTTATTATATCGGTCTCTTTTGTCAAACCGCTAAGTTACGGGGACAAAAACACACCAGCATCGGTTGTCAAGCGATGTTGGGATGACAAACACAGACACACAAACAAAAAAAAAGGGCCATAACACCTTGGAAAACGAAACAGGGACTACACCAAAGTTATTGGTTGAGTGTGTGTGCTTACAATGGTGTGTTACGAAACTCTCTGGTCTGAGTTTGGGTGAGCGAGCGTCATGTCAATAGCGTCGAGGTACAATTTTTTTCAGCTGGATTTTTGACCCTATTGTAAGCCTCACTGGTTCTTCCATCCAACATTTTCGGATTCCAGATGTTGAGACAAAGAAAATGGCCAGGCTGGCGCTTACGACACTCTGTTACTAAACACCTCATATATGACAGAATAATCTGAATGCTAAAGGGTTGGAATATGCCATATCTAGGTTAGCTGGCAGAAACATTAGCATGCCGGGCAAAATGCTTAGCAGTATTTCGTCTGCCGCTACGTTCTGAGTTCAAATTCCGCCGAGGTCGACTTTGCCTTTCATCCTTTCGAGGTCGATAAATTAAGTACCAGTTACGCACTGGGATCGATGTAATCGACTTAATCCCTTTGTCTGTCCTTGTTTGTCCCCTCTATGTTTACCCCTTGTTGGCAATAAAGAAATACATATCTAAATATAAGAAAACACTGCAGCATAATTCTTGGAATCAAGTCTTACCGTTATTTTTTCCATCTTGTTGTTGCGCATGATTAAAGTTGATCCATCATTGATCCAGAAGTAGGAATTATCTTTAGCTAAAAAGGTGAATGCACGAGTGGATCCTTTGAAAGAGATTTTCTTGGAGATCTTTAGGTCATTATCCATTTCAGCTAATTTGATGCCCTCTTCGGATGCAATCAGCAGTTCAGGTAATGGGTTAGTGTCTGCAATAGATCAACATCATTATCATCATCATCATCATCACCACCACCACTAAAAATGTAGTAAAAAAATTAGTTTTGATATTGAAGAGAAAGGCTTGAAAGCACTTACTGTTACTTGTGATAGAAACATTAACAGACATTTTGCTACAGGCAAAAACAGTACAAGCCTGGATCTGGAAGAAAAGAAGGAAATATAAATAAGGAGGTAGATGGAAAAATATGTGATGTAAACATATGTGAAGATGTAAAAATATGTGAAGGTGTAAAAATATGTGAAGGTGTAAAAATATGTGAAGATGTAAAAATATGTGAAGATGTAAAAATATGTGAAGATGTGTAAAATGTAAAATATGAAGATGTAAAATATGTGAATATGTAAAAATATGTGAAGGAGGTGAAAGTATGTTGATAATGTGAAAATATGTGGAAGATGTAAAATATGTGGAAGAATGTGAAAATATGTGAAGATGTGAAAATATGTGGAAGATGTAAAAGATGTGATGTGAAAATATGTGAAGATGTGAAAGTATGTGAAGATGTAAAAATATGTGAACAGGTAAAAATATTGTGAAGATGTAAAAATATGTGAAGATGTAAAAATATGTGATGTGAAAAAATGTGAAGATGTAAAAATATGTGAAGATGTGAAAATATTGAAGATGTAAAAAATGTGATGTAAAAATATGGGAAGATGTAAAAATATGTGAAGATTTAAAAATATGTGAAGATGTAAAATATGTGAAGATGTAAAAATATGTGAAGATGTTAAAAGTATGTGAAGATGTGAAAATATGTGAAGATGTAAAAATATGTGTGAAGATGTAAAAGTATGTGAAGATGTGAAAATATGTGAAGATGTAAAAATATGGTGAAGATGTGAAAATATGTGAAGATGTGAAAATATGTGAAGATGTAAAATATGTGAAGATGTAAAAGTGATGTGAAGATGTGAAAATATGTGAAGATGTAAAAATATGTGAAGATGTGAAAATATGTGAAGATGTGAAAATATGTGAAGATGTGAAAATATGTGATGTGAAAATATGTGAAGATGTGAAAGTATTGTGAAGATGTAAAAATATGTGAACATGTAAAAATATGTGAAGATGTAAAAATATGTGAAGATGTAAAAATATGTGATGTGAAAATATGTGAAGATGTAAAAATATGTGAAGATGTGAAAATATGTGAAGATGTAAAAATATGTGATGTGAAAATATGGGAAATTTAAAAATATGTGAAGATGTAAAATATGTGAAGATGTGAAAATATGTGAAGATGTGAAAATATGTGAAGATGTGAAAATATGTGGATTATGTAAATATATGTGAAGATGTAAAAAATGTGATGTGAAAATATGTGAAGATGTGAAAATATGTGAAGATGTAAAAATATGTGAAGGTGTAAAAATATGTGAAGATGTAAAAATATGTGAAGGTGTAAAAATATGTGAAGATGTAAAAATATGTGAAGATGTAAAAATATGTGAAGGTGTAAAAATATGTGAAGATGTAAAAATATGTGAAGATGTAAAAATATGTGAAGATGTAAAAATATGTGAAGATGTGAAAATATGTGAAGATGTGAAAATATGTGAAGATGTGAAAATATGTGATGTGAAAATATGTGAAGATGTGAAAGTATTGTGAAGATGTAAAAATATGTGAACATGTAAAAATATGTGAAGATGTAAAAATATGTGAAGATGTAAAAATATGTGATGTGAAAATATGTGAAGATGTAAAAATATGTGAAGATGTAAAAATATGTGATGTGAAAATATGTGAAGATGTAAAAATATGTGAAGATGTGAAAATATGTGAAGATGTGAAAATATGTGAAGATGTAAAAATATGTGAAGATGTAAAAATATGTGAAGATGTAAAAATATGTGAAGATGTAAAAATATGTGAAGATGTGAAAATATGTGAACATGTAAAAATATGTGAAGATGTGAAAATATGTGAAGATGTAAAAATATGTGAAGATGTAAAAATATGTGATGTGAAAATATGTGAAGATGTAAAAATATGTGAAGATGTGAAAATATGTGAAGATGTGAAAATATGTGAAGATGTAAAAATATGTGAAGATGTAA
>NC_043020.1:12981488-13011488 GCF_006345805.1 Octopus sinensis
TTTAGATTCCTAACTACTCCCACATTTTGTGGTGCAGTTTAACCAAAACCGGGTATCTTATAGTCGTGATTCATATTGGGCCCTCCTGGGTATTAGTGTGCGTCTACGATGAGTCTACGATTTAAAAAAAAAATTTACCATCAATTTTTCTCATTTTTAATGCAGTTTTGGCATATATAAGGGAAGTAACACTCTAAAAGTTTATTATTAAATCTCAGAATGTAAAAAGCTACAGTAACACCCCCCATATTGAGATGGCTATTATACTTTACATCTCTAAAAATGCTTATATAGTTATTTCCCTTACAAACCCAAGCAATGCCGTGTGATACTGCTAGTATATATATAAAATATGACCACGTGTGTACCATTGGCAATTTTTTTTTCCTCTGTCTTCCCTTCTCTGGATCTTTCCTTCTCCTATGTTTCCCACGAAGAGCTCCGCTCGAAATGTTAAACCCTCCTTCTTTCCTTCTTTCCTGAGCGTCCAATAATACTATATTTGTTCCACGTCCTCGAGTTGTTTGGATTAACTATATATATATATATTGGAAGGTTTGGAGATGATGTACAGGTATTTTATATTAGAAGAAAAGAGGTACTCAGAAATTCGGATGGTTTTATATTTACAGATATTTATTTGTATTTTACATTTTTTATATATCATATAACTTAGATCATATAACTTAGATCTAAGTTATATGATGTATGAAAACATGTAATATACAAATAAATATCTGTAAATATAAAACCATCCGAATTTCTGAGTACCTCTTTTCTTCTAATATATATATATATATATATATATACATATACTCTTACTCTCTTTTACTCTTTTACTTGTTTCAGTCATTTGACTGCGGCCATGCTGGAGCACCGCCTTTAGTCGATCAAATCGACCCCGGAACTTATTCTTTGTAAGCCCAGTACTTATTCTATCGGTCTCTTTTGCCGAACCGCTAAATGGCGGGGACGTAGACACACCAGCATCGGTTGTCAAGCAATGCTAGGGGGACAAACGCAGACACACAAACACACATATATATATATATATATATACATACATATATATGACAGGCTTCTTTCAGTTTCCGTCTACCAAATCCACTCTCAAGGCATTGGTCGGCCCGGGGCTATAGCAGAAGACACTTGCCCAAGATGCCACGCAGTGGGACTGAACCCGCAACCATGTGGTTGGTTAGCAAGCTACTTACCACACAGCCACTCCTGCGCCTATATATATACATACATTTGCAAAAAATTATTTTGCATTCTTTTTTTAATGTAAATAGTTGTTTTTGTTAGAATTAAGGTTGTGCATATGCAAATGTGAAATATATCAAACTATTGGCATCATTTGTGTTTGTGTGTTTTCATATTTGGCATTGAATTTCAGTTGGTCCAATTTCCATATGTTTTCAGGTATTCTATTTATAGTTTTACTAGTTTCAATTAAAGGGCTGATCATCATCAATGGAAATTGTATCAACATCAATGGAAATTGTAGCTGTGATACCAGTGCCGGTGGCACATAAGAGAACCATCTGAACGTGGCCGTTTCCAGCACCGCCCTGACTGGCCTCCGTGCTGGTGGCATGTAAAAAGCACCATCCGTTCGTGGCTGTTGCCAGCCTCGCCTGGCCTCCGTGCCAGTGGTACATAAAAAGCACCATCCGATCGTGGCTGTTGCCAGCCTCGCCTGGCCTCCGTGCCAGTGGTACGTAAAAAGCACCATCCGATCGTGGCTGTTGCCAGCCTCGCCTGGCCTCCGTGCCAGTGGCACGTAAAAAGCACCATCCGATCGTGGCCGTTGCCAGCCTCGTCTGGCACGTAAAAAGCACCCACTACACTCACGGAGTGGTTGGCGTTAGGAAGGGCATCCAGCCATAGAAACATTGCCAGATCAGACTGGGCCTGGTGCAGCCTTCTTGCTTCCCAGACCCCAGTTGAACCGTCCAACCCATGCTAGCATGGAAAACGGACGCTAAACGATGATGATGATGATGATGATGATGATGATGATGATGTTGCCATTCTTTAACCCATTAGCATTTAAACTGGCTATATCCAGTGCAACTATTCTGCCCATTTTATGATCAAACAAACTAGACCCGGCCTTTCACATCATCATCATCATCATCAAGATTTAACATCTGTTTTCCATGCAGGCATGACAGGAATTGGTAAGATCAGAAACTGCACCAGGTTCCATAATCTGCTTTGGCATAGTTTCTACAGTTGGATGCCCTTCTAAATGACAACCACACCACAGACTGTACTGGGTGCTTTTAACATGACACCATCACCAGTGCTAGAACTCATACCAATGCTATCCTAAAATGGCATTCTTAAATATATACTCAATCGAAATTGAATTCAAAATTGAACCAAATTTGACAACTGGCACCCATGCCAACCTCCCTTCATTAGAAATATTAAACTCTGCTTGCAAAGACCTGTTGGGGCAAGTGAAATCGAAATTGAACCAAATTCGATGACTTGCACCCGTGCCAGGGGAGCGCTAACAGCTCCATCTGAGCGGATTCACTGCCAGAGCAGCTATCTGGCTTCTGTGCCGGTGGCACATAAAAAGCACCATTTGAACGTGATCGTTACCAGTGTCACCTTACTGGCACTTGTGCTGGTGGCACGTGAACAAAACATTTGAGCGAGGTCATTACCAGTGCCGCTGGACTGGCTCCTGTGCAGGTGGCACGTAAAAAACACCATTTCGAGCGTGGCCGTTACCAGTACCGCCTGACTGGCCTTGTGGCAGTGGCACATAAAAGCACCCACTACACTCTTGGAGTGGTTGGCATTAGGAAGGGCATCCAGCTGTAGAAACTCTGCCAGATCAGATTGGAGCCTGGCGCAGCCATCTGGTTTGCCAGTCCTCAGTCAAATCATCCAACCGATGCTAGCATGGAAAGTGGACGTTAAATGATGATGATGATGATGAGGAGGATGATGATACTCACATCATCAAAATTCCATAGCTACAAGATAATGCATAATTGATAGAAAGCAATGGGAGTAAGCAAGCAGTACATTTGATGGAGTAGTCTGAAGGCTGAAGGGTTAATGTTAGCAATGTCACGAAGTATAACAAGTGTTACTCACCAGGATATTTATGTTGTGATGGATGGAAGAGTGAGAAAGCCATAATGTCTGAATCTATATTGATGAGACGGGAACTATTTCTGCCCCTCAGGTCACTAACTATAAGTTGTTTTTCACTGTTGAGCCAGACAAAACGGTAGCTGAAGTATTGTAGCTGATTCATTCTGCAAAGAGACAGAACAAAATCATTTCTAACTTCAGTACAGAAATTTAAGGGGACAGGTTCAAGTGATTATATTGGCCTCTTAATTGGTGCTTACCTGCTCTCTAGATCAATTATTTTCGGTGGCCCTTTGGAAAATTGAGTCTTATAACCAACCATACCAGCCATAAAGAGCCTGGCTCCAGTACTTGTTGGCAGGATCCAGTAAAGAATGTATGAATCCATATCAATTGTCATGGCTATGATGGTTTCTTCTTGGAATGGTTTTTCGTAATATTCTTTGATGTTCATACCATTTAGGTGTGACGCACGCACACTATATTTTGTGTTCCAGTAAAAGACCCCTTTCAAGGAATCAATACATAAGTCGTATGCTACGTCACTATTGATGCTCTCCACTTTTGATGGTCTCTTATTGAGTCGGCAGATCTGAAAATGAAAACAATTGTCAAATCAAAGAGAAGAAAAAAATTCACTGATTCAGGAGATTTTGGTATTTTTATAACATTTAATGAGGGATGGGGGAAGAAGGGGGAAGAGAAGAAGCAACAATGTCTGTAATCTTTGGAAGCCCACTCAAACTTTATGATGGTATTAATAATAATAATAATAATAATAATAATAATAATAATAATAATAATAATAATAAGAAGAAGAAGAAGAAGAAGAAGAAGAAGAAGAAACAATTCCTATTATAGTAGGTGCATTAGGCATGATAAAAAAATATTCAGACAAATACATAACAAAAACACCAGGACTTACAAACACATATAACATACAGAAAATTGCACTACTAGGCACTGCACACATCCTACGCAGAACACTTTCCATACAATAACCATCAGAGCATCACAACAAATCACAGCACATACCCAAGGCACACAGAGCTGTGCTCGGTAGTGAAGTGAAAGCACGCTATAAAAATAAAACTACTGAATGATAATAATAATAATAATAATAATGATGATAATAATTCGTTCATTCATTTATTGGCCACAAGGGCTAACAAAAATCAATTAAAACATTAAGGGATAACACACAGGACAAAAGTTACAAAGGGTTTTGTCCATTTGAAAAAGTCTGTGTACAAAACCAGGATAACAACGAAATATAAGTAACAATTAAAATTCCCAGTAGGGGGAGGCGCTTAATAATAAATGCTCTGATGCAGTACCAGGCAGTGGCTCTCATGGCTTCTGATCTTAACTGGTTGGAAGTGTTATCATGTACATTGTTTTGTCTTGGTATAAAAGATGGGTTACAGCAAATATTCTGCTCAATACTACAGATTTGCTTGTCAGTTGTTTGACCATAACCAGTTGAGCATGTCCCTTACTGGCTGACGATATGTGCAGCTCTGATCACAAACAGAAGTAGTGGGGGATCATCATAGCCGTGTGTTGAGAGGGATTCTTTGGGGTTTGAATAATTCACCTCTGGAAACATGGGTGGTTCTTTCAACATCCTTAAACAATACTAATTCAGGGACCTTTTGAGCGGGATGGGCTACTCAACCTGAAGAAAATTCTAACTGAGCCCCACCTGCAAGGTCATGTGTTGTTTATCTTGATATGAGATCACCATGTCGTGCACATATGGTTGTGATGCATGTGCCTGGTGTACCCTTATCAGACGTGTAGTCATGATGGGTATACTGGGCTTCGTACATTTTACCCCAGTGTCACTTTGATGGCATGCACTGCTCTCTCACTCAATAATAATAATAATAACACACACACATATGGGCTTCTTTCAGTTTCCGTCTACCAAATCCACTCACAAGGCTTTGGTTGGCCCGAGGCTATAGTAGAAGACACTTGCCCAAGGTGTCATGCAGAGGGACTGAACCCGGAACCATGTGGTTCGTAAGCAAGCTACTTACCACACAGCTACTCCTACAATGATAATAATGATAACAGTTTCTTTTGATGGAGCAGAGAGGAAAAAAAAAGGAAGATGGAGGAGGAGAAAAGAGGAGGAGGGAGCAGTAGGAGAAAACTGTAGGAGGAGAAAGGAGAAAAGAAGAGGAGGAGGAGGGGAGAAGGGAGGAAGGGAGAAAGAAGACAAAGAGGAAGTGGGAAGAGGAGAGAGGAGAGGAGAGAGAGAGAGAGAGAGGAGAAGGAGAGCGAGCGAAGGAAGAAGAGAGAGAGAGAGAGAGAGAGAGAGAGAAGAGTTTCACTTACGCCACATCTTCTGTTAGACCAGTAAACAACCTTTGATAACCAGTCATATGCTATAGTCAAGGGATTTACTGCTTTCATTTTCCCTACCAGTTTGAAAGGGGTTCCCGAAACATGAGGGTAGTTGACGGAGAATCTCACTGCAGAAACAATAAAAGACAAAAAAAACAGTTGACATTGTATTTCCATTTGTTTGAAATATTTTATTGATCACAAAGACTGGCAAACGGCAATGATCAGATGGTACTTTTTACATGCCACCGGCTCGGAGGCCAGGCAAGGCTGGTAACGGCCACAATCGGATGGTACTTTTTACATGCCACCGGCACGGAGGCCAGGCAAGGCTGGTAACGGCCACAATCGGATGGTACTTTTTACATGCCACCGGCACGGAGGCCAGGCAAGGCTGGTAACGGCCACAATCGGATGGTACTTTTTACATGCCACCGGCATGGAGGCCAGACAAGGCTGGTAATGGCCACAATCGGATGGTGCTTTTTACGTGCCACCAGCACAGAGGCCAGTCGGGGCAGTGCTGGCAACAGCCACGTTCAGATAGTTCTTTTATGTGCCACCGGCAATATATTTATTTAATTAAATTTTATTTTATCCTTGTGTGCACGTAGGGTATTAATCACCCCCTCCAGTGCCACTTGATACCCAAGGACAAAAATCATGTTACACAGTGTAATCAGAGATGAAACATCCTAACCTCAGACAATTTTGCCATACACCATCCTAACCTCAGACAATTTTGCTATACACCATCCTAACCTCAGACAATTTTGCCATACACCATCCTAACCTCAGACAATTTTGCCATACACCATTCTAACCTCAGACAATTTTGCCATACACCATCCTAACCTCAGACAATTTTGCCATACACCATCCTAACCTCAGACAATTTTGCCATACACCATCCTAACCTCAGACAATTTTGCCATACACCATCCTAACCTCAGACAATTTTGCCATACACCATCCTAACCTCAGACAATTTTGCCATACACCATCATCCTAACCTCAGACAATTTTGCCATACACCATCTTAACCTCAGACAATTTTGTCATACACCATCCTAACCTCAGACAATTTTGCCATACACCATCCTAACCTCAGACAATTTTGCCATACACCATCCTAACCTCAGACAATTTTGCCATACACCATCTTAACCTCAGACAATTTTGCCATACACCATCCTAACCTCAGACAATTTTGTCATACACCATCCTAACCTCAGACAATTTTGCCATACACCATCTTAACCTCAGACAATTTTGTCATACACCATCCTAACCTCAGACAATTTTGCCATACACCATCCTAACCTCAGACAATTTTGCCAAACACCATCATCCTAACCTCAGACAATTTTGCCATACACCATCCTAACCTCAGACAATTTTGCCATACACCATCCTAACCTCAGACAATTTTGCCATACACCATCCTAACTTCAGACAATTTTGACATATACCAACCTAACCTCAGACAATTTTGCCATACACCATCTTAACCTCAGACAATTTTGCCATACACCATCCTAACCTCAGACAATTTTGCCATACACCATCTTAACCTCAGACAATTTTGCCATACACCATCCTAACCTCAGACAATTTTGCCATACACCATCCTAACCGCAGACAATTTTGTCATACACCATCCTAACCTCAGACAATTTTGCCAAACACCATCATCCTAACCTCAGACAATTTTGTCATACACCATCCTAACCTCAGACAATTTTGTCATACACCATCCTAACCTCAGACAATTTTGCCAAACACCATCATCCTAACCTCAGACAATTTTGTCATACACCATCCTAACCTCAGACAATTTTGCCATACACCATCATCCTAACCTCAGACAATTTTGTCATACACCATCCTAACCTCAGACAATTTTGCCAAACACCATCATCCTAACCTCAGACAATTTTGTCATACACCATCCTAACCTCAGACAATTTTGTCATACACCATCCTAACCTCAGACAATTTTGCCAAACACCATCATCCTAACCTCAGACAATTTTGTCATACACCATCCTAACCTCAGACAATTTTGCCATACCACCATCATCCTAACCTCAGACAATTTTGTCATACACCATCCTAACCTCAGACAATTTTGCCATACCACCATCATCCTAACCTCAGACATTTTGCCATACACCATCCTAACCTCAGACAATTTTGACATATACCAACCTAACCTCAGACAATTTTGCCATACACCATCCTAACCCCCGACAATTTTGCCATATGTAGGTCGGAAAGTACTCATCTAGAAGTTTCTTTTTACTGACTGAAGAACACCGAAGAAAGTGGTTACTCTAATTTATGCAAATATATATGCAGAAAATTTGTCAAATTATGAATTTAAAGAAACAATAATATTTGTGAAGACAAAAAAAAACCAACAAATGAAAAAAAAAACAATAACTTACCTATTTTATGCTTATAGATTCGAAGCGGCCTATCGTTTCCACCATCAAGAAGTTGACCTCGGCGGGTTCGACCATCTAAACCTACTTGTGCCGTATAGGCTTTCGTATGATATGTGATAATTGGTTTGACATTATCTACAAATAAAATTGAAGATATAAATATAAACACCCACACACACAACATATATATATACTTATATATACTGTGATAGATTTTTATGAGCAGGAGTGGCTGTGTGGCAAGTAGCTTGTTTACCAACCACATGGTTCCAGATTCAGTCCCACTGCGTGGCACCTTGGGCAAGAGTCTTCTTCTATAGCCTTGTGAGTGGCTTTGGTAGACGGAAACTGAAAGAAGCCCGTCGTATATATGTATATATATATATATATATGTGCGTGTATGTTTGTGTCTCTGTGTTTGTCCCCCTAGCATTGCTTGACAACCGATGCTGGTGTGTTTACGTCCCCGTCACTTAGCGGTTCGGCAAAAGAGACCGATAGAATAAGTACTGGGCTTACAAAGAATAAGTCCCGGGGTCGATTTGCTCGACTAAAGGCGGTGCTCCAGCATGGCCGCAGTCAAATGACTGAAACAAGTAAAAGAGTAAAAGAGAATATTCTTTTATTCTTTTACTTGTTCCAGTCATTTGACTATGGCCATGCTGGAGCATCGCCTTTACTTGAACAAACTGACTCCAGGACTTATTGTTTGTGTAAGCTGAGAACTTATTCTATCGGTCTCTTTTGTCAAGATGCTAAGCTATGGGGATGTAAACACACCAGCATCGGTTGTCAAGCAATGGTGGAAGGACAAACACAGACACAAATACACAAATACACACACACACATACACACACACAAGCACAAACACACACACACACACACAAACATGTACAACTGGCTTCTTTCAGTTTCCATCTACCAAATCCACTCACAAGGCTTTGGTCAGCCTGAGGCTATAGTAGAAGACATTTGCCTAAGGTGCCATGCAGTGGGACTGAAGCCGGAACCATAAAGCAAATAGAATATCTTGGCTGGATATGGCCAGTTTAAATGCTAAATGGTTAACAGAAGATTCTTATTTTATTTCTTTATTGCCCACAAGGGGCTAAACATAGAGGGGACAAACAAGGAGAAACAAAGGGATTAAGTCGATTACATCGACCCCAGTGCGTAACTGGTACTTAATTTATCGACCCTGAAATGATGAAAGGTAAAGTCGACCTTGGCGGAATTTAAACTCAGAACGTAACAGCAACCGAAATACCTATTTCTTTACTATCCACAAGGGGCTAAATACAGAGAGGACAAACAAGGACAGACAAACGGATTAAGTCGATTATATCAACCCCAGTGCGAAACTGGTACTTATTTAATTGATCCCGAAAGGATGAAAGGCAAAGTAGACCTCAGTGGAATTTGAACTCAGAACATAATGGAAGGTGAAATACCTATTTCTTTATTACCCACAAGGGGCTAAACACGGAGGGGACAAACAAGGACAGACATAAGTATTAAATCGATTACATCGACCCCAGTGCGTCACTGGTACTTAATTTATCGACCCCGAAAGGATGAAAGGCAAAGTTGACCTCGGCGGAATTTGAACTCAGAATGTAACGGCAGACAAAATACCTATTTCTTTACTATCCACAAGGGGTTAAACACAGAGGGGACAAACAAGGACAGACACACGGATTAAGGCGATTATATCGACCCCAGTATGAAACTGGTACTTATTTAATCGATCCCGAAAGGATGAAAGGCAAAGTCAACCTCGGCGGAATTTGAACTCAGAATGTAATGGCAGACAAAATACCTATTTGTTTACTATCCACAAGGGGCTAAACACAGAGGGGACAAACAAGGACAGACATAGGTATTAAATCGATTACATCGACCCCAGTGCGTCACTGGTACTTAATTTATTGACCCCGAAAGGATGAAAGGCAAAGTCGACCTCGCACGGAATTTGAACTCAGAACATAATGGCAGACGAAATACTGTTAAGCATTTCATCCAGCGTGCTAACGTTTCTGCCAGCTTGCCACTACGAAGATTCCATTTGTTGGATAAAAACACTAGGGTAAGTCGAATGGCTCGTACAAAAAGTGAACTTGGACTGGTGTTATTTTAACTCAGGAACAGAGTGCTGTTGCTTACTTCTCGGTGGCAACATTCATTTATTCATTTACTTGTTTCAGTCATTTGACTGTGGCCATGCTGGAGCACCGCCTTTAGTCGAGGAAATCGACCACCCCAGGACTTATTCTTTGTAAGCCTAGTACTTATTCTATCGGTCTCTTTTGCTGAATCGCTAAGTTACAGGGACGTAAACACACTAGCATCGGTTGTCAAGCGATGTTGTGGGAGGGGGGCAAACACAACACACAAACATTCAAACATATATATATATACATATATACGACGGGCTTCTTTCAGTTTCAGTCAACCAAATCCACTCACAAGGCTTTAGTCGACTCGAGGCTATAATAGAAGACACTTGCCCAAGGTGCCATGCAGTGGGACTGAACCCGGAACCATGTGGTTCATAAGCAAGCTACTTACCACACAGCCACTCTTATGCCTGTATATAACTTCATCAAAATGCACCTAATATTTGCACGGAGCAAACCCCAATACAGCTATCACACAGTCGTTACCATTAGCTTCCATTATATCCACAAATATATGGAAATGCAGAACAAAGCACTGTGTTTGGAACAACTAATTGTTTCTTATTCTTCACCGTATTAACAAGAATTCTATTGTTTCCTTAGAATTAACTTGGACTGTCTCTTCGTACAGATTATTTCCATCAAAGATCACATGCGCTTATCTGTGTTATTTTTATCAAAAGAGACTATTCGATGATACAGGAAAGCGCTTTCGTTGTTCGTATCAAAGATGTACCAAAGCATGATTGTTCTTGAAGGAAAAGTTCATGTTGAGCAAACATAAAGTGTTTTCTTCTCTCGTGATCTTAAATTTATATCAACTAATTTAGTTAATTAGTAGAAGCACTAGTTCTTAAAATGATTTTATCTGAAAACAATGGCATGGATATTAAAAGATTAAAACAATGCTATGAAAACAAACAAAAGGAAAAGGATAAAAGAGAAATTGTGCTTGAAATGGTTAACAGCTTTTTTGTTTTAATACTATCTTCCTGTTTTAGTAAAGTACGTTTTTTTTTTTTTGTTGCTGTTGTTGTTGTTGTTATTATTATTATTATTATTCTATGTTTGACTTTTGCTTTATATTTGTACAAGTTGGCTCCAAGTCTCACCCAGAGACCTCAAGAGACAACAGGTTGGAAGTTTGTGATGTTGTTATGCCTAGTGTGCCATATATTTGGTCTTGTATTTAGTGTTGTACTAGTGAATGTCAAAAAAAACGAAAAAAAAACGAAAATTATGTTTGTTTTAAAACTTGAGATTACATAGAAAGTATTTATTATTATTATTATTATTATTATTATTATTATTATTATTATTACTATTACTATTATTATTATTATTATTATATTATTATTATTATTATTATCATTATTAATATTTTTACAATGCCAGGTGAAAGACAATTATATGGTCTTGACTGGTACATAACTTAATTCACTTAAAAAAGGATAAAAGGCAAATTTGGATTTGGAGGAATTCGAACTCATAGTGTAAAAAAAAAAAGTTGTACTAGTGAATGTCAAAAAAAAACCCCAAAAAAAACGAAAATTATGTTTGTTTTAAAACTTGAGATTACATAGAAAGTATTTATTATTATTATTATTACTATTATTATTATTATTATTATTATTATTATTATTATTATTATTATTATTATTATCATTATTAATATTTTTACAATGCCAGGTGAAAGACAATTACATGGTCTTGAGTGGTACATGACTTAATTCACTTAAAAAAGGATAAAAGGCAAATTTGGATTTGGAGAAATTCGAACTCATAGTGTAAAAAGAAAAAAAAGCAATGACTCTTTACATTCTGGTCATCTCCTCACTAAACATTTTGTTGATATCGTGAACAGCTTCAGCTGCTTTCCATCCTTTTTTGAAGTTGAATAGCAAAATTGCTTGAATATTGTGCTTTGACAGTTCCGTTTCAGATCATTGTAAGAACGTCGAAAAAAAATATCAATGTTATTTCATTGATGTCCCTATTACTCTTTTTACTCTTTTACTTGTTACAGTCATGTGACTGTGGCCATGCTGGAGCACTGCCTTTAGTCGAGCAAATCGACCCCAGGATTTATTCTTTGTAAGCCTAGTACTTATTCTATCAGCCTGTTTTTGCTGAACAACTAAGTTATGAGGATGCAAATACACCACCATCGTTTGTCAAGAGATGTCTCTTTTGCTGAACTGCTAAGTTACGGGGACGTAAACACACCAGCATCGGTTGTCAAGCGATGTTGTCAAGGGGGAGGGACAAACACCGACACACAAACATATACACACACATACACACATATATATATACATTTATACAACGGGCTTCTTTCAGTTTCCGTCGACCAAATCCACTCACAAGGCTTTGGTTGTCCGAGGCTATAGTCGAAGACACTTGCCCAAGGTGCCATGCAGTGAGACTGAACCTGTGGTTCATAAGCAATTTATTTTATCTAGTTTCAGCTCACGAGTTGTGGCCATGCTGGGGCCACCTCCAATTTCAAAATATATTTTAAAAAATTTAAAACTCTGCAAAAATCTGGTACAAATTTTTCATGGTTCAAAATGTTGTTTACTTTTTACTCAACCTGATATATTCTGGTCTGCGTGCAGTTGTATTTACTTATTTTGTATGTTTCATTCCCACTGGTTACCAATAAAATAATATTTACTCAATATAATTTGCCCTTAAGCTTTAAAGACAAAACCGAAATATAGTCAACACATGCTAGTTAACACACGTTAATTAACAAGAAAAAAATACCTTTAAACAATGTACGACCAACAAACTTTTCGGTCCAGGGGCCATGCTTATTGTCGATATAAGCTCGCATTTTAATTGTATATTTAGTCTCTGGTTTCAAATTTTCGAGTGTGAGGTTGAATCCGTCCAGGTGATATGTTGCTAGGTTTTTGGCATCTCCTTCTTGGACTGTCATCTCATACTTCCAGCCTCTCCAGCATCCATTTCCTTGGCAAGAATAAAATAAGAAATGCACTCAATACAAGTGTTACATCATTGACGTTCTTTAACTTTGAGTTACATACACCTTTGGTTAAGACAGTTCCATTTACAACCATTCTCTCATCTTGTATGTCACAGACTACACGAATCACTGTATGAGTAATATGCTCAAGAACAAGATTTGAGGGGAACTTGGCTGCTGTTTCTAGCAGGTCAAATAGTTGAACATCAAACCCTTTGTAGTGTGTGTGTGTGTTACATGTATTATATTTTGTGAGGGTTGCTGTGTGAAGGGGAAAAGAGAGGTAAAAAATAAAAGTAAGAATTTGCGCTTGCACATACACACCCATTGATTTTAGTGGTTGACATTCTCTTTCCTCTGGTTACCATGGAGACAATGACAGGGTTTTTTGAGGATGAATGAAAAGATTTTAATTTTGCCATTTTTAACTGTTGTCAAATTGGGACTTAATAGCGTCCCATCACACACACACACACACACGCACACATACACACACACATACACATACACACACACACAAACACACACATATACACACATACACACACACATACACACACACAAACACACACACACAAACACACACACATACACACACACATACACACACACACACAAACACACACACACACATACACACACACAAACACACACACACAAACACACACACATACACACACACACAAACACACACACATACACACATATACACATCTTCAACATGCAAACACACTTGCATGTACACACACACATGCATACATGCATGCACATACACACAAATACACACACACACACACACACACACAAACATACACACACACACACACAACATTAATGTGAGGCAACATAATTATCCTCCTTACCACCATCCTCTGAAGAGAAAGGAAGTTGCAAATCTGAAGGAGGAGCAGTGAGAGGTGAAGAGAGTAAGGAGTAGAGTGGAGGGTGATAAAGAGAGAAAGAGAGAAAGGGGGAGAGAGAGAGAGAGAGAGAGAGAGAGAGAGAGAGAGACAGAAGCTGAGTTATTTATCAGGATATTTTGTTTTTTAAATGAAGTTTGTCATGATGACCTCTGACATTTCATTCACTAATCTCAATATTTGACATTCTCGGAGAGAGAGAGAGAGAGAGAGAGAGAGAGAGAGAGAGAGAGAGAGAGAGAGAGAGAGAGAGGGGGGATCATCTTTAATATGGAAGCATGCACACAATTCTATTTTGTAGTTGTTGTTGCTGTTATTTTCAACTGGTTCTTTTATCTCCTCTCTCTGTCTCTCTGTCTCTCTCTCTCTCTCTACACACACATAATGGTGTCATGTAAAAAGCACCCAGTACACCCTGTAAAGTGGTTGCTGTTGAGAAGGGCCAAAAACTAAGCCAAAAACGGACCATGGAACCCGGTGTGGTCCCTGACCTCAGCAGCACCTCTCAAACCATCCAACCCATCCCAGCATGGAAAACAAACATTAAATGATGATGATGATGATGCTGATGATGATGCTGATGATGATGCTGATGATGATGATGATGATGCTGATGATGGTGGTGGTGGTGGTGGTGGTGGTGGTGGTGATGATGATGATGATGATGAGGATGATGATGATGATGATGATGATTATGATGATGATGATGTTTATGATGATGATGATGATGATGATGGTGATGACATGTAATGATATTCCTTCACTTCAGAAAGAGAGTGGGAGTAAATATATAACATAGTTTTTTTAAATTTCTAATCGTGTTTAGAATATTTGTTAATTAGGATATCAATTTTAATTGATAAATTTTCCCAAAAGTGGTGAGTTTATGTCTAGGCATGGTGGCTGTGTGGATAAGAAGTTTGCTTTGCGAGGGCATGATTTTGGGTTCAGTCCCACTGCACAACATCCTGTCTTAGTATCTTCTTAGGTTGATCAATGCCTTGTGTATTTGATAGATGGAAACTGTGATGAGCCTATATATATATATATATATATATATGTATATATTTTACTTGTTTCAGTCATTTGACTGTGGCCATGCTGGAGCACCGCCTTTAGTCGAGCAAATCGACCCTATTATTATTATCATTATTATTATTATTATTATTATTATTATTATTATTATTATTATTATTATTCAGGTCACTACCTGGAATTGAACTCGGAATCTTGAGTTTGGTAGCCCGCACTCTTAACCACTAAGCCACATGACTTCACTACCCAGGACATACACATACACACACATACATAGATGCACACACACATACATACACACATGATGATGATGATGGCTGCCTCTTCTTGTCAGATGGTAGCCATCTCATATTGAAATGAAATGAGGGTGAGCCATATGCATGTTATGGTATTTAAATGACAAAAGCTTATGCAACACTTTTGTCACTCTTCAATGATGTACAGATGTCCAACTATCATTTCAATTTCTTGATATCATTTTGTTTTTTATAAGACCCACGGTGATGGATGGATGCATGCCATGAAAAATCATAACTGCACCATGCAAGGAGGAAATAAATGAGAAGAATCAGGCTGAAATAGGCGCAGGAGTGGCTGTGTGGTAAGTAGCTTGTTTACCAACCACATGGTTCCGGGTTCAGTCCCACTGCATGGCACCTTGGGCAAGTGTCTTCTACTATAGCCTCGGGCCAACCAAAGCCTCGTGAGTGGATTTGGTAGATGGAAACTGAAAGAAGCCCGTCGTATATATGTATATATATATATATGTATGTGTGTTTGTTTGTGTGTCTGTATTTGTCCCCCTAGCATTGCTTGACAAACGATGCTGGTGTGTTAATGTCCCCGTTACTTAGCGATTCGGCAAAAGAGACCGATAGAATAAGTACTGGGCTTACAAAAGAATAAGTCCCGGGGGTCGAGTTGCTTGATTAAAGGCGGTGCTCCAGCATGGCCGCAGTTAAATGACTGAAACAAGTAAAAGAGTAAAAGAGAGTAAAGAGTAATGTGTGATGGGTATCATCCGACAAGATGAGATAATTATCACACGCACACACACACACACACACACACTTGTGCACATGCACGCACATATATGCATATGAGTGTATGTGTGTGTATGTGTATGTGTGTATGTGTATGTGTGTGCGTGTGTGGTGTGTGTGTGTGTACGAGGGGGTGCTGAAAAGTTCCTGGTTTCAAGAGTATTTGGTGCTAAAGGCGGTGCCCCAGCATGGCCACAGTCAAATGACTGAAACAAGTAAAATATATATATATATAATATATACCAGAGTAAGCACATAAATGTGAAACAAGGTGGAAAAAAGAGTACTCAAATACCAGAGGTAGAGTAATATGCTTTATTTAAAAGCAGCAGAAATATAACAAAAGCTGTTACTCGGAGTTTCACATTCCCGTTCGTCAGACAGTTTTGTTAAAATTTTAACAAAACTGTCCGACGAACAGGAACGTGAAACTCTGAGTAACAGCTTCTGTTAAATTTCTGCTGCTTTTAAATAAAGTATATATATATATCTATATATATATATATATATATATAGGCTCCTCACATTTTCCATCTACCAAATACACGAGGCATTGATCAACTTTCTAAGTTGTTTTACGGGGCCTTAGTAAACCTAAAGGACCACTGCAATAAGTGTGTGAATCTGAGAGAAGAATTTGTTGAATAAAATCATAATTAATTGATCCTCTTGTATTTTCTTTTACCCAAAACCAGGAACTTCTCAACAACCCCTTGTGTATGTGTGTGTGTACATGAGTGCTTGCATTTGCCCCCCCCCCCCGTTTGACAAATAATGCTGGTTTGTCTACATCCACTTGACTTAGCTGTTCAGCAACAGAGACCAACAGAATAAGCACCGAATTTAAAAGAAATACTGACGCAGAGTAGTTCGACCAACACTACAAGGTGAGGGCTACAGCATGGCCACAGTGCAATGACCGAAACATGTAAAAGAGCACAATCAGCTGACCTCGTTTTTCTTTGCCTAATTAATCTAGGCTGTTAATTAATGCTAATTACATAAAAACGTAATTCTGACAAACATGCTTCCATTCTTTAATTACCTATTTCTTTATTACCCACAAGGGGCTAAACAAAGAGGAGACAAATAAGGACAGACAAACGAATTAAGTCGATTATATCGACCCCAGTGCATAACTGGTACTTATTTAATCGACCCCGAAAGGATGAAAGGCAAAGTCGACCTCGGCGGAATTTGAACTCAGAACGTAGCAGCAGATGAAATACCTATTTCTTTACTACCCACAAGGGGCTAAACAAAGAGGAGACAAATAAGGACAGAAAAACGAATTGAGTCGATTATATCGACCCCAGTGTGTAACTGGTACTTATTTAATCGACCCCGAAAGGATGAAAGGCTAAGTCGACCTCGGCGGAATTTGAACTCAGAACGTAGCAGCAGATGAAATACCTATTTCTTTACTACCCACAAGGGGCTAAACAAAGAGGAAATAAATAAGGACAGACAAATGAATTGAGTCGATTATATCGACCCCAGTGTGTAACTGGTACTTATTTAATCGACCCCGAAAGGATGAAAGGCAAAGTCGACCTCAGTGGAATTTGAACTCAGAACGTAGCGGCAGACGAAATACTGCTAAGCATTTCTCCCGGCGTGCTAACGATTCTGCCAGCTCGCCGCCTTACCATAAATGGAACTATTTTAGAACTTCAACAAACACCCAAGAATTCTTCAAAACTATAAAAGAAACCAAAATTTAAATAAATAAAAATAAAAAAAATGGTGCATTCTAAGCTAATTCTAGCAAGGCGAGATGTTGTGTCATTTCATGGCAACAATCCAAAGACCAAGTCCACAGCTGGCAATTATTATTACCACAGAAAATGGTTTGCATTCAGTTCATTCTTAAAGATGCTTTTACCAATTCCTAAAAAAACCCAGCAATGCACACATGTAGTCAACGCTTTACCAACCAGTAAGAGAAGTCGGAATAACTTGCAACGGCGCTTCTTAGATGTTGCTGCTGCTGCTGCTGGTGATGCTGCAACTGCAGCAGAGTGCCCCTCCTCCACCACCACCACCACCACCATACCAGCCAACAATGACTCAACACATACAAGACTAACAGACTGAACATAAACAATGTTTACATCTTTTGGAATCAAATATTTATTTATTTATTTATTTTCATTAGGGGGTTGGGGGTGGGGTGGGGGGTGGGGTGGAAAGAACTACAAAACAACATCAAAATAACATTAGTGCCCGGTATATGCGAGTGTGTGTGTGTGTGTGTGTGTGAGTGAGTGTGTATACATATGTGTATATATATATATACACAAACATACATGTATACATATATGCATATGTGTGTATGTATATATATATGTATATATATATATATATATATATATATATATATATATATGTATGTATATATATATATATATATACATTCACACACACACATACACACACATATAAATATACATACATATATATGAAGTTATTTAAAAACTTCTCTTCATTAAATAAAATCTGAATGCTACTTCATAATTTCATGTTTTAAATTGTTTGTGTGTATGTATGCGTGCGCATATGTGTATGTGTGTGTGTGTGTGTGTGTGTGTGTATGTGTGTGTGTGTGTGTGTGCATGTACAGTTCTGGCATGTAAAATAAATGCAGATAGTGTTGTTGTTGCTGTTTCTTTGTTTGTTGGGCGAAGTGGTCTTTGTTCCAGAGCTCGCTAGATGGGAGAAGTCCGAATCGTGGTCCTTTGCTATTCGTAAGACCTGCAGAAGAGAAGGCAGGTCAACCCCCCGACACTGAGAGCATTGACAGATGGACGAATGCACATCCAGGCCCAGCGGTTGCGTAGGAAGTTGGGGACAAGAAACAGGTAGAAAGAGTGAGAGAAAGTTGGAGCGAAAGAGTACAACAGGGGTCGCCACCACCCCTTGCCGGAGCCTTGTGGAGCTTTAGGTATTTTCGCTCAATAAACACACACAACGCCCAGTCTAGGAATCTAAACTGCAATCCTCCGACCACTAGTCCGCTGCCCTAACCACTGGGCCATTGCGCCTCCTGTTGTTGCTGTCGTGATCAGTCCTAGATGAAATCTGCTCAATAAGACTTTTATTGAAAGCCATTCCAGATATGGCTGTCCCCACCTGCATTTCAAGCACAGCATATCTACAGTTACAGTACTAAATAAATATAGCTTTGTGTGATGTGGAGGAGGTTTAGCTGCTATTTCTATTTAGCTGCTATTTGAATGACCAGTAGGGGAGAGGCTTCCTCAAAGGCCTGTTAAAATGATGATGATGAGGAGGAGGAAGAGGATGAAGAGGAGGAGTCACACACACACACACACCATCACAGGCATACACTCACACACACTATCACATACATCCATATACACTAGCACATGCACCCCCATTCACTCACTAGCACACACACAAATACAGCCTAAAGCACACACACATACATGCACCCTAACATACACACACTAACTTCGTTAGAACCCTTGCTGCTCACCTTGGTATATAAGTTTCTCTGGTTTATTCCATCGTATGTCCGCTGTTGTATCAGAGAACAACACCGCCAAATTACTGGGAGGATTGGTTGGAACTGAAATAAATAAGACAGAAATGTTTGCATATCAGAAAATAAAGCAGTTATTAATGAAATAATCAATGAAACATCATAATTAATGAAACATAATTGATGAAACATCAACATCAAAAATCAAATGGAAATTGTAGTTGTGATACCTGTGTCGGTGGCACGTAAAAAGCACCATCCGAACGTGGCCGATGCCAGCGCAGCCTTGACTGGCTTCTGTGCCGGTGGCATGTAAAATGCACCAACCAATATGTATATATATATATGTGTGTGCTTGTGTGTCTGTGTTTGCCCCCCCCCCCAACATTGCTTGACAACCGATGCTGGTGTGTTTACGTCACCGTAACTTAGCGGTTCATCAAAAAATACCGGTAGAATAAGTACTAGGCTTACAAAGAATAAGTCCTGGTGTCGATTTGCTCGACTAAAGGCGGTGCTCCAGCATGGCAGCATTGTGTTTCCTATTCTTTGACATGCCAGTTCCCACACCTTGAAAGACTTGTGGCTGTGTGGTAAGAAGCTTGCATCCCAACCACATGGCTCTGGGTTCAGTACCACTGTGTGGAACCTTGGGCAAGCATCTTCTAATATAGCCTTGGGCTGACCAAAGCCTTGGTAGTGGATATGGCTGATGGAAACTGAAAGAAGCCCATAGTGTATATATCTATGTGTGTGTGTGTCTCAGTGTTTGTGTTTGTCCACCTCTACTTTTTGACAACTGGTAGTGGTGTGTTTATGCCCTCGTAAGATAATGGTTCAGCAAAAGAGACCAATAGAGTTAGCAGCAGGCTAAGAAAAGTAAAAAAAAAACCCCTAAGTATGCCATCAATTCATCATCATCATCATCGTTTAACGTCTGTTTTCCATGCTAGCATGGGTTGGACGGTTCGACCGGCGTCTGGGAAGCCAGGTGGCTGCACCAGGCTCCAGTCTGATCTGGCAGTGTTTCTACAGCTAAAAAAAAATCCTGCAAGGTAGTGCCCCAGGATGGCTACAGTCTAATGACTGAAACAAGTGTAATTAAGAAAAAGGGAGTGAGAGAGAGAGAGAGAGAGAGAGCGAGAGAGAGAAAACGAGAGAGATAGAAAGAGAGAGAGATATTTAAAATACATCACAAGATGTCAGATCAAATCTTTTGGCAAAACAGGAGCTAGTCAACAATGAAATACAATATTTGAGGCAATTCTACTGAGGTCGACTTTTCCTTTCATCCTTTCGGGGTCGATTAATTAAGTACCAGTTGCATAGGCACAGGAGTGGTTGTGTGGTAAGTAGCTTGCTAACCAACCACATGGTTCCGGGTTCAGTCCCACTGCGTGGCATCTTGGGCAAGTGTCTTCTGCTATAGCCCCGGGCTGACCAATGCCTTGTGAGTGGATTTGGTAGACGGAAACTGAAAGAAGTCTGTCGTATATATGTAGTATATATATATGTATGTGTGTGTGTATATGTTTGTGTGTCAGTGTTTGTCCCCCTAGCATTGCTTGACAACCGATGCTGGTGTGTTTACGTCCCCGTAACTTAGCGGTTCGGCAAAAGAGACCGATAGAATAAGTACTGGGCTTACAAAGAATAAGTCCTGGGGTTGATTTGCTCGACTAAAGGCGGTGCTCCAGCATGGCCGCAGTCAAATGACTGAAACAAGTAAAAGAGTATACTGGGGGCCAAAGTATACTGGGGGCCAAAGTATACTGGGGGCCAATCTAATTGGCTGGCTCCTTCCTCAAAGATTTCAGGTCTTGTACCTAGAATAGAAAAGAATATTTGAAGCAATTAAGCAATATCAACAAGACTCTAAGGCCACTTACCAGGCATTGGCTGGGCAGATGAATGGAACATGTTAAATCCACTGAATGAACTTTCTTTAAAATGGATTGTATTGTAATGGTATTTTCCTCCATGCTGATCATAGACTTCCTTCAAAACTTTCTGTCCATCTGTCCAGATAAAGGAACCGTTAAAAAACACAATACTTTTGATGTTGTTGAAGTTGGCTTTCACGACGTTCTGCCGTATGTTGGAGGGTCCTTTGCCATCCAAAAACGTTGACATGATCGTGTTGAGGGAGCTGTTAGGGAAGTAAAGCTGAATATTCTCAAAGTCAATTGTGAAAGAATCTTGTTTGTTCTTCACAATCTGAAGTGGAGGAACATTTTTACCGCTTTCTATGTCACCCAAGTCAACCCGGAAGATTCCGTTGTTTGGTCCACTCTGAGTGTAATACAGGAAACTGTAAAATTAATTATATAAAAGAAATTAAATTACATAAACCACTAAGAAAAATGAAGAAAACAAGTCATTGAATAAAAATTTCATTTAATTAGTTTCTTTTATATAAAATTCTTATCTTTTTTTTTCTATTAAAAAAATTGTTTTTAAGATTTCTAGTTGCTTCTATTTTCTGATTTCTTATTTCAGTTCCTTTGGTTCTTCTTTCAAATACCAGTAATACCTGAGTAACACGTCAGGGGTTGACTCAATCAACAATACATGTTCCTTCATCAAAATAAACACACACACACACACACGTACACATACGTGTGCATGTGTATGAGTGTATATATACATACATACATATATATATCTATATATATACATATGTATATATATATATAGATAGATAGATATACATATATATATATATATATATATATATATATATATATACATTTGTATGTAAAAATATTTTAATCTTTGGATTTTTTTAATATGCTGGGCCACTGGTTTTAATTGATTAATATCAATTTCTACCCTTATTAAATTATATTTTTTTTTCTCTCCTTCTTTCTGTGTTTTTTTTTTTTCTCTCTGTGTATCTTTCTGTTGAAGAGCGTAGGCTCGAAACGTTAAAGACTTGTTTTATTTATATTTCCTGAGCGCCATACTAATACAATTGTTCGTTTGTTTTCCACCTGCCTTCGTCTTTTGTCTATTTCCATAAAGCTTCCCGTTATATATATATATACATATATATATATACATACATATGTATATATATATATATATATATATATATAATATATATATATATATATATATATATATATATATATATACACATACACATATATATATCTGTATATACGATGCATTCATTGGAGGAAGGGAATATTGACCAAAATTTCAAAAGTTTCTGTTCTCAACTTAAAGGCATTCTTGAAAATTCATCTGCGTATCACATCAAGGAAACCCTAAAATGTTAAATTCGCCGTGTTTAATGAAGAAACGATGCCTCTGAGAACTGTTTTAACTCTGTTATGAATGTGTGTCCTCAACCCCATCACGATAATAGAAGTGAGGGTCTGGGTGAGTGAGGAGAGTATGTGTGGCATAATTACAAAGGTGGAGGAGGAGGAGGGAGGAGGGAGGATTTCTGTTTACTAATGGTGGGAATTGGTAATTAACATTGTTAAAGTCATCGTGTCATGACAAGTGTCACAGTGTTGTTTGTTAGAATGATTCCAACATTTGATTGGACATTGATGCCAACCTAAGTGACATGAATACTCCTTAAACAAACTCATAAGTGAAGCAAGATATAAGGGGAAGAACACAAACAAAAAACAAAACAAAAGACAATCAAAACGGAACTTATGGGGTGGGGTGGGGTGGAACAGTGGTATTGTTTACTCGACCTGGTAGAAATAGCAGCTAAATTTCCGTCAAATCATACCTTACTGTCTTGAAATAAGACATTGAAAATATATATTTCCTTACTACCCACAAGGGGCTAAACACAGAGGGGACAAACAAGGACAGACAAAGGGATTAAGTTATTTACATCGACCCCAGTGCGTAACTGGTATTTAATTTATTGACCCCGAAAGGATGAAAGGCAAAGTCGACCTTGGCTGAATTTGAACTCAGAACGTAGCGGCAGACGAAATACCTATTTCTTTACTACCCACAAGGGGCTAAACACAGAGGGGACAAACAAGGACAGACAAAGGGATTAAGTTGATTACATCGACCCCAGTGCATAACTGGTACCTAATTTATTGACCCCGAAAGGATGAAAGGCAAAGTCAACCTCAGCGGAATTTGAACTCGGAACGTAACGACAGACAAAATATGGCTACGCATTTCGCTCGCCATGCTAACATTTCTGCCAGCTCGCAGCCTTTAAGACATTGAAAATATAGTCCTTGATACACTGTCTACGAAGAAGAGATTTGATGATAATAATGGGATGGTCATGGTGAGATACCACTAAGCATAAGTTTACTTAATTAGCACTAATAATTAGGGACAATAGTACCAGCTGTATCCTGGGGTTTGAGGCAGTTGTAGCTGTTTGGTTCTATATCAATCCTGATTAAAGGTGTTCCAGATGTAACCATTACTCTCATTTAAGCAACTCTTTACTGGGCACAAGGGTATTGGTGAAGGGTCAAGGCCAGGGATCTGTGGTGGTGGTCATGGTGGTGCATGCAGCTATGATAGGATGTACTTCCTTTCGTGTGGGCAAGGATTAAACACTTCGCTCCTGCTATTCAGCTAAATATCCAGGCATTACTCTTTTACTCTTTTAGTTGTTTCAGTCATTTGACTGCGGCCATGCTGGAGCACGCCGGGACTTCTTTTGTAAGCCTGGTACTTATTCTATCGGTCTCTTTTGCCGAACCGCTAAGTAACGGGGACATAAACACACCAGCATCGGTTGTCAAGCAATGCTAGGGGGACAAACACAGACACAAACACACACACGCATATATATATATACATATATACGACGGGCTTCTTTCAGATTCCGTCTACCAAATCCACTCACAAGGCTTTGGTCGGCCCGAGGCTATAGTAGAAGACACTTGCCCAAGGTGCCACGCAGTGGGACGGAACCCGGAACCATGTGGCTGGTAAACAAGATACTTACCACACAGCCACTCCTGCGCATTGCCCGTATATTTAAAAGAGTACCCAACACCTGGATATTTACCTGTGTAGCAAAATTTGCTTTACCACATGCCGAAATTTAGAAATAGCAGTTAAAATACTATTCTACTACCATAAGAAAATCTCCCAGACAGCAATACTCTATAAATCACACAGGTAAAGAGAAAAAAATAACAAATCCACTCGGATTTGATTAACTATATATGCGTTTCTCTTTTACTCTTTTACTCTTTTACTTGTTTCAGTCATTTGACTGCAGCCATGCTGGAGCACCACCTTTAATCAAGCAACTCGACCCCGGGACTTATTCTTTTGTAAGCCCAGTACTTATTCTATCGGTCTCTTTTGCCGAACCGCTAAGTGACGGGAACATAGACACACCAGCATCGGTTGTCAAGCAATGCTAGGGGGACAAACACAGACACATAAACACACACATATATATATACATATATACGACGGGCTTCTTTCAGTTTCCGTCTACCAAATCCACTCACAAGGCTTTGGTCGGCCCGAGGCTATAGTAGAAGACACTTGCCCAAGGTGCCACGCAGTGGGACTGAACCCAGAACCATGTGGTTGGTAAACAAGCTACTTACCACACAGCCACTCCTGCGTCGGGGTTAAAGAGATGTAAAAAGATGTAAAATCATATTTCTACTCACTTATTCCCTTCCTCAGTATAGTATTTCTAGTTTTAAATTTGGGAGCACTGATAATAAACATACGTACTTGACCAAGCGCCATGGAATAGCATATATCCCAAAACCAGTACTTCCGAAATCAAACAGACAAATGAGATCATAATTATAGAATTTATATATATATATATCTTTATATATAAAAGTGAAGTTGTGTGAGTGTCTGTCTCCTACGATTTAGATTCCTAACTACTCCCACATTTTGCAGTGCAGTTTAACCAAAACCGGGTATCTTATAGTCGTGATTCATATCGAGCCCTTCTGGGTATTAGCGCGCGTCTATGATGAGTGTACGATTTAAAAAAAAATTTACCATAATTTTTTCCCATTTTAATGCATTTTTTTCGCTATTATATAAGGGAAGTAACTCTCTAAAAATGTCTACGATGAGTCAACGATTTAAAAAAAATTTACCATCATTTTTTTTCCATTTTGAATGCATTTTTTTGCTATTCTTTTGCTATAACTCTCTAAAAATGCTTATATAGTTATTTCCCTTACAAACCCGAGCAACGCTGGGCGAAACTGCTAGTATATAATAAAATATTAGGGAATAAATCCAAACTTACAGGGAAAAATCAGATTGAGGATTGAAACCAATTTTATAGTAAAATATTATATTATATTAAATTAGAGATAAAACCACTATTAGGCAAATCATACAATGAAAAACTCAAGCCAATACATAAGATAAATTAATTTATATTATTTAAATATATATCAAAATTATTAAAATAATATTAAAATATTAATTAATTATCTTTTTTAATAATTTTGATATATATTTAAATAATATAAATTAATTAATCTTATGTATTGGCTTAAGTTTTTCATTGTATGATTTGCCTAATGGTGGTTTTATCTCTAATTTAATATAATATATATATATATATATATATATATATATATAATAATAATAAATATTAGGGAATAAATCCAAACTTACAGGGAAAAATCAGATTTAGGATTGAATCCAATTTTATAGTAAAATATTATATTATATTAAATTAGAGACAAAACCACTATTAGGCAAATCAAACAATGAATAATTGTTACATATTTAAATAATATAAATTAATCATATGTATTGGCTTAAGTCTTTCATTGTTTGATTTGCCTAATAGTGGTTTTGTCTCTAATTTAATATAATATATATATATATAGGCGCAGGAGTGGCCGTGTGGTAAGTAGCTTGCTAACCAACCACATGGTTCTGGGTTCAGTCCCACTGCGTGGCATCTTGGGCAAGTGTCTTCTGCTATAGCCCCGGGCCAACCAATGCCTTGTGAGTGGATTTGGTAGACGGAAACTGAAAGAAGCCTGTCGTATATATGTGTGTATATATATATGTATGTGTGTGTTTGTGTGTCTGTGTTTGTCCCCCTAGCATTGCTTGACAACCGATACTGGTGGTTTATGTCCCCGTCACTTAGCGGTTCGGCAAAAGAGACCGATAGAATAAGTACTGGGCATACAAAGAATAAGTCCCGGGGTCGAGTTGCTCGATTAAAGGCGGTGCTCCAGCATGGCCGCAGTCAAAATGACTGAAACAAGTAAAAAGAAAAAAGAAAGAAAAAGAAATATATATATATATATATATATATATAAATTAAATTAGAGATAAAACCACTATTTGGCAAATCAAACAGTGAAAATCATAAACCAAAACATGAAAATAAAAATAATTAATATAATTTACAAAATATATAAAATATAAAATTTAAAATTTAAATATATATATACACACACACACAATTTTTTTGAAACAGTTTTTTGTTAAATACAATATAGAAAAGAATTAAATGAGAAGAAATTAGAAATGTGAGGAATTAAAGGTCTGAGAAATTAAGTAAATGTGTAAGAATTTAATTAAAGGTGGTTTATGATATAGAACTTACCCATTTATGGGATCAACCTTTATATCAGAGGCACGTGCTTGTAGCTGGCTTACAGCCAAATGACAAGTGTATTGTGGAGGGAGGAAACATTGGTAAATCTGAGAAAATACAAAAATTATTATTATTATTGTTGTTGTTATCAACATTACTATTATTAATGTAATAATAAATAAAACTGGGAGTTTGTTCATAAATATTATCTGTCTCTTATATATATATATATATATATATATATAAAATATTATTAGAGACAAAACCACTATTTTGCAAAACAAACAAGGAAAGACTTAATCAATACATAAAATTTTAATAAATAGTTTTTGACTATTTATTAAAATTTTATGTATTGATTAAGTCTTTCCTTGTTTGTTTTGCAAAATAGTGGTTTTGTCTCTAATAATATTTTATAATATTTTACTATAAAATTGGATTTAATCCTAAATCTGATTTTTTCCCTGTAAATTTGGATTTATTCCCTAATATTTATTATTATTATATATATATATATATATTATATATATATGTATATATATGTATGTATATATATATATATACATATATATATATATGTATGTAATATATGTATGTATATATATATATGTATGTATATATATATATACACACATATATATCACACACATAATTGTGTGTCACAAATGAGCTAAAAGATGTAGATGAGAGTGACTAGGGACATAAAATGGGACAACAAAGACAAATAAATATATACTAAATACCACACTAGACGAATTCTTCATTTACTGAAATTACTTTTGTTTTGAGAGAAGGTAAACAAATGCCCAGTGATGATTCAACTGACTTCTGAACCAAGGAGAAGTAATCACAAAAATAAAATATATATGATGGCATCTTATATATTTCCGACTCAATAGGTATCATCATCACAGTAGTGTCCAGCCTGAAACCTTACCACACAAAAGACTTAGACATATCTAAAAGAAGTAGACTATATGGCCTAGGGTAATTTTCATAGTCAAAACAATTTCAATTTAATAAGCCAAGGGAAGTAACTCTAGATTTATTCCAAATGATAGGAGTACAAGAATAACTACAAGAACACACATGGTGTTTTAAATACTGGTAGTTTGTCATGCAATCATCATCATCATCATCATCGTTTAACATCCGCTTTCCATGCTGACATGGGTTGGATCTGGCAGAGTTTCTACAGCTGGATGCCCTTCCTAACGCCAGCTACTCCGAGAGTGTAGTGGATGCTTTTACATGCTACCGGCATGAGGACCAGTCAGGCAGTACTGGCAAAAGCTATGCTCAAATGGCGCTTTTTATACGCCACCTGCGCAGCAGCCAATCCAGTGGCATTGGCAACAACCTTGCTTGAATGTTTTTTCACGTGCAATGTAAGTCTTAAATTATGTTATAGCACTATATGAATTTTAGAAACTTGATGTGCACACATATTGGATTTTTGCCAATGACATAAGAATAGATATCCCCTTTTAATGTAACAGACTGATATCAACAGGCCAGTCATACAGTTCACACAGAAGACAAAATGCTGCTCTTCATGTATATAAGAAAACATATACATTCGTAAAAATATCTCTTCATAATATAAAGAATAACATGTATACCAATCAAAGAGAAATGTCATGCAACTATCTTTTATCTGTTACTTGTCTCAGTCGTTAGACTGTGGTCATGCTGGAGCACTGCCTTGAGGAATTTCAGTGAAACAAATCAATCGCAGTACTTATTGTTTTCTTTTTTTTTAAAGCCTGGTACTTATTCTATCAAAGGCTTTTGCTGAACTGATAAGTTACAGGGACATAAACACACCAGCATCAGTCGTCAAGCGATGTTGGTGGGGGGGACAAACACAGACACACAAACATATACATACACACACACACACACATATATATATATATATATACAACGGGTTCCATTTCCATCTACCAAATCCACTCATAAGACTTTGGTCAGCTTGAGGCTATAGTAGAAGACACTTGCCCAAGGTGCCACGCAGTGGGACTGAACCCTGAACTATGTGGTTGGTAAGCAAGCTACTTACCACACAGCCACTCCTGCACCTATGTGTATAAATATATATATTCTTTTATTCTTTAACTTGTTTCAGTTATTTGACTGCAGCCCTACTGGAGTACAGACTTTAGTCGACCCCAGGACTTATTCTTTGTAAACCTAGTACTTATTCTATCGGTCTCTTTTACCAAATTTCTAAGATACATGGACGTAAACACACCAACATTGGCTGTCAAGCAATGGTGGAGGGACAAACACAGACACATGCACACACACACACAAATACATACATGCATATGCATATATATGATGGGATTCTTTCAGTTTCTGTCTACCAAATCCAGTCACAAGGCTTTGGTTGGCCCATGACTATAGCAGAAGACACTTGCCGAAGATGCCATGCAGTAGGACTGAACATGGAACCATATGGTTGGGAAGCAATCTTTTTACCACACAGCCACGCCTATATGTGTGTGCATGTGTGAGTGTGTGTGTGTGTGTGTGGTGTGTGTTCCACAAGCTTTCGTTTCTGTCAGCAAAATCTGTTCTCAAGACTCTGGTTGGTCCAAGGCTGTAGTAGAAGACACTTGTCCAAGGTATTACACAGTAGTACTGAACCCAGAACCATGTGGTCAGGAAGCAAGCTTCTTACCATAAGGCCACCCCTGTACCCACACACACACACATGCACATACACACACACTCTTATGACATCTTGTCCCTTCCTTCCCCTTACGTAGCTGAGGGGGCTTTTACCTTTTTCCTTTTCTTATTCTTTTCCTGTCTTACAAGTTACTCGGCATT
>NC_043020.1:13018988-13036488 GCF_006345805.1 Octopus sinensis
ATCCTTAAACAACACTTATTCAGGGGCCTTTTGAGTGGGATGGGCTACTCGACCAGAAGAAAATTCTATCTGGGCCCCACCTGCATGGTCATGTGCTGGTTATCTTGATATGAGATCACCATGTCACACACATATGGTTGTGATGCATGTGCCTGGTGTACCCTTATCAGACGGGTAGTAATGATGGGTATATTGGGCTTCGTATATTTTACCCCAGTGTCACTTTGATGGTATGCACTGCTCTCTCACTCAATAATAATAATAATAATAATAATAATAATAATAATAATAATAATAATAATAATAATAATAATAAGTGAATAATAATATTAATAGTAATAGTAATAATAATAATAATAATAATAATAATAATAATAATAATTCTTTAGCATGGCTTTACATTGTGGCTAAGTACATATTTGGTACTCTCCACCAAGTTATGTTATTGCAAACAAAGAGTAACTTTTGCAAGATGTTGGCAACTCCAAAGAGTGCCAATTTTTGTGAGGCTAGAATATTAATTGTTACATTTAGCTCATTGCTGTGTTTCAAACTTATTAGGAACGGTGCCAACAGCCTTAGTTACCATTGGCACAGCCTTTATTTCATTTCCAATTAGAGCTTCAAATACTTATCAATATTCTCCATGTCCCTTGGTGGCTGTATTGCAGGCAACAGGGAATATCTACATCTATTAATATAACACTACCATATCCCTTTGTTTACCACAGTTACATCTCATTCCATGCTGCTCTTTCATTCTGTGGGTTTGTATTTTCAGATTCCACAAGATAATGTAACAAGTTCATTCCCTAACACTGCCATGTATATCTCAGTACCATTTCTGGTCTACCTCAAAACTCTGTTTTTACCAATTATTATTATCAGAATATTATTATAATATTCTAGCATAAGATCTGGTCATCAAATCTAAGTAGAGACTTCAAACTTGAAATCTTCAAATCCACAGTCAAACCAATTCTACTATATGGCTCAGAAACCTGGATGTTATCAAAGAAGCTTGAGAGGAGGTTGGAGGGAACCTACACTCGCCTCCTTATGAGAGCTCAAAGTCTCTCGTGGAAGTGTCATCTAACCAAAATGCAAATATATGAAAAACTACCATCTGTATCATCTCTTGTGAAAGGTAGGAGAGTCCAGTTTGCTGGACATTGTTGCAGAGCTGAAAGCGAGGCAATTTCTACTCTTCTCCTCTGGAAGCCATCTACTCGCAATACCAGAGGGCGCACACTCTCCTACCCTGGTGTAACTTCCAGGGATACAGGCATCCAGCAACAGGACCTCCGTAATGCTATGATGGACCGTGAAGTCTGGCGTAGCATGGTAAATTCCATTGTCTCAACCACGGTCGAACAATGATGATGATTATCAATGCAACAAGCTGGCAGAATTGTTAACATGATGGGTGAAATGCTTAGCAGTATTTCGTTTGTCTTTGTGGTCTGAGTTCAAATTCTGCCAAGGTCAACTGTGCCTTTTATCCTTTCGGAGTCAATAAAGTAAGTACTACTTGCGCACAGGGGTCGATGTAATTGACTAGATCCCTCCCCAAGATTTCAGGCGTTGTGCCTATAGTAGAAAGGATTATTATTATTATCATCATCATTATTATTATTATTATTATTATTATTATTATTATTATTATCATTATTGTTGTTGTTGTTATTATTATTATTATTGTTGTTGTTATTATTATTATCAAGACAGAGAGCTGGCAGAATCATTAACATGCCAGGTGAAATGTTTAGCAGCATTTCATCTGTCTTTATGGTCTGAGTTCAAATTCTGCCAAGGTCGACTATGCCTTTCATCCTTTTAGGGTCGATAAATTAAGTACCAGTGAAACACTGGGGTCGATGTAAACAACTAGTCCCCTCCCCCCAAATTTCAGGCCTTGTGCCTTTAGTAGAAAGGATTATTATTATTATTATTATTATTATTATTATTATTATTATTATTACTATTATTATTATTATATTATTATTATTTTATTACTACTATTATTATTATTATTATTATTATTATTACTATTATTATTATTATTATTATTATTATTATTATTATTATTATTATCATTTCCCAACCCATTTTGTTTCTGTGTGTTTCTTTTATGAATAATCTTGTAAAAATTGCTGTGTATTTTTTTGCCATTGTTACGTTTTTGTTGTCCTTACAGTAAATAAATAAATAAATGAGTAAATAAATAAATAGATAATGGAATTTATAAATTTTAGAACATTAGACAAATGATATATCCTAGGTCTTCAGTTCAAATCCCACTGGAGTGAACGGGTCTGGGTCTACACTTGATTAAACTGGACCACATCTGGATTTTACTGTACAACAGTAATATATCTACAAGACTTTTAACCAGTGGCTGTGTGGTAAGTAGCTTGCTAACCAACCACATGGTAGCGGGTTCATCCCACTGCATGGCATCTTGGGCAAGTGTCTTCTTCTGCATAGCCTCGGGCCGACCAATGCCTTGTGTTGGATTTGGTAGACGAAACTGAAAGGAGCCTGTCGTATATATGTATATATATATATATATGTGTGTGTGTGTGTTTGTGTGTCTGTGTTTGTCCCCTTAGCATTGCTTGACAACCGATGCTGGTGTGTATACGTCCCCGTAACTTAGTGGCTCAGCAAAAGAGACCGATAGAATAAGTACTGGGCTTACAAAGAATAAGTTCCGGGGTTGATTTGCTCGACTAAAGGCGGTGCCCCAGCATGGCCGCAGTCAAATGACTGAAACAAGTAAAAGAGAACACTGTCCTTATACACAATGCTATCATGGACACAAAAAGAGGACCAGCTGGACTGGTATCAGTCCTGTGTTGGGATTTCACTTAAACACTGAATGTAAAGTGATATAACTAAATAATGCAACACATCTATTTCACTTGCTATCAGTTCTGACGATTCACTGCTCTAGTTTATAATATACTAGCAGTATCGCCCGGCGTTGCTCGGGTTTGTAAGGGAAATAACTATATAAGCATTTTTAGAGATGTAAAGTATAATAGCCATCTCAATATGGCTAACCACAAAGGGGGGGGGGGTTACTGTAGCTTTTTACGTTCTGAGATTTAATAATACATTTTTAGAGAGTTACTTCCCTTATATAATAGCAAAAAGATGCATTAAAATGGGAAAAAATGATGGTGAATTTTTTTTTAAATTGTAGACTCATCGTAGACGTGTGCTAATACCCAGAAGGGCTCGATATGAATCACGACTATAAGATACCCGCTTTTTGGTTACATTGCACCGCAAAATGTGGGAGTAGTTAGGAATCTAAATCGTAGGAGACAGACACACAACTTCACTTTTATATATAAAGATATCTGTTATAAACTGGAATAAATCAATTCATTTAGCTATTCCTAACATATTTATGGTCTTGTGTTAAAATGAGAAATCTGCTTTCACCAAAATAGTACTAGCTACGTACTAAGGTCCAGTAAATCTTCTATAACCATTACCTACAAGATTTGTGGTGCTCTACTTTTTCTTTGGCTGCCTTTGTATCACCTTCACTCAGGCATTTCCAACCCAAGAGTCATCACCATTATTATTATTATTATTATTATTATTATTATTATTATTATTATAATATTATTATTATGATTATTTACGGGTTTTTCTTCTTCTTTCAAATTTGCTTCCATTTCTTGCCGAGTGTCTTCCCGACTCCTAGGGCAAAGAAACTCATGGTATACATTGGTAGGCCATTAAACTAAACTCACTAGTTCATTCATTTTTTTTTTTTTCATAGAAATAAAGTTAAATTAAAATACATGGGTAGTAATAGTTCTCACATCGACAATGCTCTTCTCAATACGTGTGATGTACCAGTTAAGACAATCTTTTGCACTTATTATCATTATTATTATTATTATTATTATTATTATTATTATTATTATATTTATTATTATATTATATTTATTATTATTATATTTATTATTATTATTATTATTATATTTATTATTATTATTATTATATTTATTATTATTATATTATTATTATTATATTATTATTATTATTATTATTATTATTATTATTATTATTATTATTATTATTATTAAGGTGGCAAGCTGGTGGAATCATTAGCACACCAGGTAAAATGCATAGCAGCATTTTGTTTGTCTTTGCATTCTGAGTTCAAATTCAGCTGAAGTCAACTTTACCTTTCATCCTTTTGGGATCAATAAATTAAGTACCAGTTAAACACTGGGGTCACTATACTTGACTTGTCCTCTCCCCCAAAATTTCAGGTCTTGTGTCTTTAGTAGAAAGGATTATTATTATTATTATTATTATTATTATTATTATTATTATTATTATTACTACTACTGCTGCTATTTTCTTCTTGACATTTGGCTAAACGCAGAGACTGATAATGTTTCTCCAGGGTTTATATTTGGTGGTGGTGATGGGCATGGTAGGAAGTGTGAAAATGGGCGAAACATAAGTAATATGTGAACGAGAAGGTCTCTGATAAAACTTGACCTTTAGGAGATAAAGTTTAAAGTCAAATTGAAATTTAATAAATGAAGAAAAGACAAAAAAAAAACCTGAAATTCTAATAAAAGAACTTCAGCTTTTTTTTTTTGGCAAAAAAAATCTAAATTTCAATTCTAGTTTAAACTTCAATATCAGATTCTTTGAAATTTTCCCTTCCTAAGATTTAGTCTCCAAAAATGATCCAGTCGTAAAAAATATAAATCTCAAATTGGAAACATTAAAACTTCAATTAAAATTTTTAATTTCCTATCACATTAATCATTGAAGCTGGGTGTAATGGTGTAATGGTGTAAAATTTTCAGTATTTGTAACTATGTCAACGATAATGATGACAATAATGATGATGATGATGATGATAATGGCAATGGTAATGGTGGTGGTGGTGGTGGTGTTGTTACTAAGTTTTTACATGTGCAACATGCATATAACAGATCATATTAATATTTCATGCAGAACAGGTTAGCATGGTTTCTTTCTTTCTTCTTTCTTTCTTTCATTTTCTTTTCTTTTTCTTTTTTTTTTTTGTTCTGGATTTACCAAAAAAAAAACTTTTCTGGTGACTGAGATTCGATTCAGCTGAGAGAGAATAGAGAGAAGCAGGAAGACTGCAATGTTTGGATTACATAATTGCATATTCTTGTTTTTTTTTTTCTATTTTGTTGTACAATAATATAAAACATACTCAAAACACCTTTGTCAGAAATGTGTAGGGTCAGACATATGTGTACTATGTATGTATATTTGTACATACATATATACATATATATATATATGCATGTGTGTATGTGTGTATGTATATATATATATATATATATATATATATATATATATATATTATATATATATATATATATGTATATATATTAAATTAGAGATAAAACCACTATTAGGCAAATCAAATATGTATATTAATTAATTTTATTTCTATGTTTTGGTTTATGTTTTTCACTGTTTGATTTGCCTAATAGTGGTTTTATCTCTAATTTAATATATATATATTTATACTGTAAAATTAGATTTAATCCTAAATCTAATTTTCCCCTGTAAGTTTGGATTTACTCCCTAATATTATTATCATTATATATATATGTATATATATATATACATGCTTGTCATATGTAAGGGAACCAAGGTTACATATTCACATCAAGGTTTCGTTCAATTTTGCTGGTCATCAGATATATATATACAAGTGACCGTGCACACAGCCGGCCAAAATATAGTAATGTAGGTTGAGCATTTCGTCCCAAGCAATGCTTTTATGGTGGTCAGCACTTTTGAACCTGTTTGATACAATCTGTATAAGCCTGTATAGGTTTGGATCCCCAGGGTGGGGATGGCAAATTCAAGGACTGCCCTAAGTGATGTGCACTGTGGCCACACTAGCCAAAATGGGGCCTCAAGTTCATTTAGATTTCAGAACGATTCAAATATAAACACCAGTTCAAATGTGTCACAGACAAGTGAAAACATTAATCACAGGTGAGATGCTGCCAACAAAACAAGCTACAACTTGTTGAGGATGAAGAGCAATGAGAGAGTGTAGGGTGATGGGCATTGAAATAGGTAAGATCAGGAGATATCTATTGAAGGGCTGTTGGATCAAACTTTGGGGGTAGTTATGTAACCCTGTTTACCTCGTGTATGACAAACATTTATCAACATACATACACACATATATAGTTAGGTGTGGGGGTGGAGTCTAATGGTACAATGGGGTACATTTGTCATGTTTTCTATTGACTAATTGTGCTATCACTGTTTTTGATCCCTTTGTTCATTTTAACCAGCATAACAACCAGGGCCATGCTGGAGCACATAACTCTCAATGTATATTGTTATTTCTACATATGTATTGAGTACGTATTATGTGAGTGTGTGCATGTATGATCGTGCTTGCGTGAGAACCCCATCCCTCTAGCAATGTAACACAGATACTACTACACGTGCCAAGGTAAAGAATTAGACCCAAACCCTCTAAACTCTGAAATCCTGTTTCTTTCCCAGCTCATTAAAATTTTAGAATGCAGAAACTAATGAATGACTAAAATTATCTTTTTATATTTATTACATATATGTCATCTAACACTTCATTTTATGTCGCCTCAGTCGACTCAGCTGTAAATAGGTGACCCCCGCAATGGACTAGCCTTCCGATCAGGAGGAATATTGGCCTGCTTGCCTAGCTAGCAGGATGGCATTATTTGAAAGCTAAAACCTTGCAAATCACAGTGACCAGTGATGCATAACAACATCAAACGAGCTGGTCGACCATGTGATGTCATCTAATTAGCATGGCTACTTCAAGGTTGGTTTCTATTCAATTACTAATAAACTCTTCAAACAGTTTTTTTTTTTTTGTTTTTAAACTAGGTATATTATTCGCGTTGTATCTAGGGGGAGGTACCGTAGCAATGTTTCCTTGTTCTTGGAGGGGAAGAAAAAAAAATGAAAACAAAAAAAATAAACAATAAATAAATAAATAAATTGTATTATGTAACCTGTATTTTATCCATTAAGTAAAAACAATAAAAACAGAAGACATAAGTTACCTTAATCTCCACACACACACACACACACACACATATATATATACACACACACATCCATCCTTTCAAGTACATTGCGAAATATTTCTTCACAGGTGTCTTGAAGGTATTATTATTATTATTATTATTACTATTATTTTTTTATTTATCAAATGATAAATAAAAGTAGTAAAAATTATCTATGGCAAATATCAATTAAAATTTTGTTTTATCTATATAATTCTTGTACACACATACACACACACACATGCACACACACATACAAACACACACACACACACACACACATGCACATATATATATACACACACACATCCATCCTTTCAAGTACATTGCGAAATATTTCTTCACAGGTGTCTTGAAGGTATTATTATTATTATTACTATTATCATTATTATTATTATTACTATTATTTTTTATTTATCAAATGATAAATAAAAGTAGTAAAAATTATCTATGGCAAATATCAATTAAAATTTTGTTTTATATCTATATAATTCTTGTACACACATACACACACACACACGCACGCACACACACACACATACAAACACACACGCACACACACACACATACAAACACACCTGAACATTTAGTCAGACTTAGTCTTATTATGTTGCTTTTGTTACTGTTGCAGTTAGCAGAATGCTTCCATATTGCATCCAAAATATTGTTTTTCTTAGAGAGAAAAAAATAAAATAAGAATCACTAACTTTCACAATATAAATATTTACACATTTAAATTTAGAATTTAAAAAAAAAAATTGGTTAAAACTGCCATTTTTAATAATCTCAAGAATTTCCATTTGCTACTTTTGTAGCACCAAAAACAAATGGCAAAAGAGTTCAGAATATTTTTTTAGATTTTTTTTTTTTTTCTTTTTAAATTTAATTTCGTAATTTTTTTTTTTTGTTTATTCAAGATAAATTAAATTCATAAGTAGCGAGAAAGAAATTTATATTTAGTTATAAAATAAAGATTAAAAAATTCCAGTACTGCTTTTTTTTTTTTTGTAAAGAAAAGGTCATATATAGGACAAACTGACCAGAGTTGACCCCGGCGGCTTCGTACATTTACGCTTTGGCCCTAATTGTCTCATTATTCCTTCTTCCTTTTTCACCAACAGACCTTCTGTTCCAAATTTTTCTTTCACAGTTTCAGTATCTACATTTGTCTTTTATTCGTATCTCTAAAATATTCTAAGCATCAATGACATTTTGTCCCCAAAACTACTGTGGCTTGCTAAAGCCACTTAAAGAATTAATAAAAATCTAAATGAAAGCAAGCTCATTCCCAAATAATCTAAGGCTTCTACCTTTTCAAGAATCGAAAGAAAAGAAGAGAAATTAAAAACAAAAATTCCTTTTTAGGGAAAAAATAAATCCCAAAGTGAAATGGGATAAGATATGGTGAGTGTGTATGGCACTAAACTAAAATAACTACCATCTACTAGCAGTAAGGTACCAAACTAAAACATTTACTGTCTTTCAGGATTAAGGCATTAAACTTAGATATTTACTATCAGGAGTAAGGCAAACTTAAGTATTTACTATCAGAAATAAGGCCCTAAGACAACTAAAAATACAATAAAAAATTTAGTAATCTTGCAAATGAAATATTTGGTTTCTTAAAAATTTCTTCTTTTGAATTTGGGTTTTTAACTCTAAGTCTTAATCAGAGAATTTATTTTCTAAATTCTTAAAGGGTATTCACTCTGACTTACCATTCTTATCATTCATTATTCTTTTTTTGGTTTCTCTCATTACATACCATGGCCATGCTGGATCACTGACATTTTAAAATATTTTAGTCAATTGTATATTTGTCCCTTTGCCTGGTATTTATTTTACTGAGCTCCATGATAGGGGACAAAGGGCAATGAGTTGACTGCATATAAAGGGAGGCAATTTAGCTGGAAAAACTATCACATGACAGTCTCCTTTGACCAATCAATTTTGCTGCCCCATGATCTTCTTTGGTGTTGACGATAAGTACTCCGGTTGTTCAATCAACTCAACTATTGGATATGTGTTCGAATACTCCATAGACATACCTATACCTTAGTGTAACCATCAACTAGAATCAGTGTAGCACAATATATGACAAGGTTGTACCATTTCACTTACAGTTACAATGAAGATGACAGGGTACCCTCAGATTCTGTCTACCCTGATACCATCGACAAAGATTTAGGTTGATTGGGGACTCTGGTAAAAGCCTCTTGCAAATAGTTGCCTAAGATGCAAAATTTCTTAACTCTAGTGTGTGCATAAATATATACACACAGTATGCACATAATAGGCTTCATTACAGTTTCTATTGACTAAACTTCACTGAATCCCAAAGTTTACAACAGCGTTAAATTTCTGAAGGTATGTGTAGCTCAATAGACTCTAGAACCACAAGGTGGGGAAGCAAAATTCTTAAATACATTGCCATACTTGCAATCATGTATTCCATAGTTTTAACATCAATTTCTAAGGAATCTACAGAAAGAAATATTTCTAGATCTCTGATTGGTTGTCTTTTTTTCTTTTTTTTTCTTTTTTTTTCTTCTTTTTTTTTTCCAAAAGATGTAAGAAAGTCATGTATAAAAATGGTAAATTGAATTGAATGACATAAAAAAAATGGAACATTAAAAAAAAAAAGAACAAAACAATAGCAACTAAATAATATTAAATATTTATATATATAAAACAAAAACAAGGAATCCTGCTTTTTAATGTCAGACTAACAATGCAGAAACAACGTATGGTGCAGAAAACAAAGAAAAAAAAAGGAAAATTAATGAAAAAATAAACAACAATTAAAATGCAAAAAAAAACTTAAAAAAAAAACAGGTAACATCAACAATAACAACCACTACAGTGACAACTAGAACAACAAAACTGTTATTTTTTTTTAAGGGTGAAAAAAGCCAGCAACAAAAAAACAACAACAATTTAGAGAACCAGTAAAAAAAAAAAAACAACAACAAAATACTATGTTTACAATAAACCTCATAACCTGTTTACCTTGCATTAGTTCTGTTTTACTTTTATACAACACCTTGGATCCTTTGGAAGTGGTGAAATAAGAAGGAAAGAACATTTACAGATCACAGAGATGTTACACAGATATTATATATACTCACATACACACACACACGCACACACACATGTACGTATTCATGTACATACATAAACCAGTATATATATATATATATATAATATATATATATATATATATGTTTGTGTATATACATACATGCATACATTATTGCACACATACATATATATATATTATTATTATTATTATTATTATTATTATTATTATTACATGCATACACACACACACAACACACACATACATCATTACACACACACACACACACAAACACAAATATATATATATATATATATATATATATATATATGTATGTATAAAATGGTGGAACAGTATAGAATACATTAAGCTGTAAAGAGTTTCAAATGATTAAGCTTATAATAATAATGATAATAATAATAATAATAATAATAATAATAATAATAATAATAATAATAATGATGATGATGATGATAATAATAATAATGATAATGATAATGATAATAATGATAATGATAATAATAATGATAATGATAATAATGATGATGATGATGATGATGATGATGATGATGATGATGATGATGATGATATCAAATAATATCAGATGGCTCATTGAAATCATGTGGTTATCCAATGTTAGAGTTTTATTTTATTCCTGCCAGGAATAAGAACAATCCTGAGCGAAGGAAATAAATAACATTAATAATGATAATGATAATAATAAATGATTTTATTTACCACAGGGAGATGATTAAATGAAAGAGACATCACAAAGGCAGGTAACGCAAAGTGAGTGTCGGGTGGGGATGCATAGAAATTTTAATGAGAAAAATCTGATGGAGTGAAGGAAAATAGTTTAGTATGTAAAGAAGAAATGATGATCTGGTTTTCCAGATACAAGTGGTTTTTTTCGAATGAGGGTTAGTCAAGGAGTCTCGCTGGTTCAGGATCACCGTCGACTCCTAAGGGGAGTAAACTCTCCCAACTTTCGGAAACATTTTTTCACGCTCAGAGTTGCTGAAGAATGGAATAAACTGCCTGCATCAGTTGTTGATTGCCATGACACTGCATCCTTTAAGGCCCTCATGCTTTCCGAAATCCGCCGAAACTACACCTGACTATATATACACTTCAGATGAGTTGTAGTGCACCTGAGCACTGTACACAATTATTATTATTATTATTATTATTATTTTTAACTATTGTTCTCAAGTTTACAAGTAGCAAATGATGCTGAGAACAGAATCATTTCTTCAAGCAATTTCTGCCACTGTCCCTGACTTTTTAAAATAAATTTACTGGAAGACAGCACCTCTTACAGTGCCCACACCTTCCTTTTTAAAGTGAAATTTGCAAAATTCAATGAGGGCTTTGACTGGAGAAGAAAGCATCATCTTTTGGCATCATCTACCTTAAAACCTCTTTTGCAGTAGCCAGCAGACAGAAAACTGCTTACTGCATGTTGAATAAGACTACTTGAGATAGTATTCTCCAGTTACCAATTATGGCCTAGAAGAATAAAGTACCCTAGTTGGAAAGAGAAGGTACTTTAAATTCACTCCATGGCGCATTGAACAATCAAGGCTGGACATATTTTGTGATATCACTGTTGTCAGGGTGAAGACATGTGGAGATAAAATGATAGATAGATAGATAGATAGATAGATAGATAGATAGATAGAAATATAGATAGGTAAATAAATAGATAGATAGATAGATAGATAGATAAATAGGTAGATAGATAGATAGATAGATAAATAAATAGATTGATAGATAGATAGATAAATAGATAGATAGATTGATAAATAGATAGATATATAGATAGATAGATAGATAAATAGATAGATAGATAGATAAATAGAGAGATAAATTTATGGGGTTCTACCAAATTTTATTTGCAAGTTGTAGGTGAGTTCTAGACAAAAGTACAAAACACTTGCAAAAGGTACCCCACAATGGAATTGAAAACTAGACCTTGAGATTGCGAAGTAGAATTTTTAACCACTGGATGACTGACTGACAGACAGGCAGCTACACTCATGTGTGTGTGTATAGATGACTGTATGATATATTGGCACTAGCATGGCAATGTAGTTAAGAAACACACACAAGTAAATATTTATGTATGAATAAATATCGAAGTAGAGATACTGTAAAGTGATGGCCATGGATGTAAGGTCATATGAATGATTATTGACATGAGAGGAAAGAAGTAAAGCTTTGGAAGTCAGTCATGGTCTGAGATTCATGATTTGACTTCAGATTCTTCAATGTGATGACATCTATTAAACAAGAAATACAAGGAAATGAAAAATGTTATAGCCACACACACACACACACACACAAACATGTACACACAAACATGTACACACATACATGTACACACATACACACATTACTTAGTGGTGATTCTCCATTTTTCTCTCTTTATCCAGCCCTCAAAGGGAGATGATTCTTATTTAATTGGATTTATCTCCCTTGATTGCTATATTCTAACTGAATTGTTAGAAGAAAACTAAATAAAAGAATACAAAAATACGTATCTGTATATATGTAATATATATAATGATAATTATTATTATCATTTGAGGGAATAAAATCCAAATGTACAAGAAAAAAATTCAATTTAGAAGTACTAAATCAAATTTCATACAATATAATATATATATATATATATATATATAAAAAATTAGAAAAAACCCACTTTTTATCAATTCAAAATGAACAATTAAATTACACCATCTAGAAAATTACATATAATAGAAATATTAAAATTAAAATAGCAATAAAATGTCAATGATTAAGTAAATTACAAAAAGATAATAAAAACGTATATAATTTTATTGTTATTTTAATTTTAATATTTCTATTATATGTAATTTTCTAGATGGTGTAATTTAATTGTTCATTTTGAATTGATAAAAGGTGTTTTTTTTCTAATTTTATATATATATATATAATATATATATATTATATATATATATAAAAAATTAGAAAAAACCCACTTTTTATCAATTCAAAATGAACAATTAAATTACACCATCTAGAAAATTACATATAATAGAAATATTAAAATTAAAATAGCAATAAAATGTCAATGATTAAGTAAATTACAAAAAGATAATAAAAACGTATATAATTTTATTGTTATTTTAATTTTAATATTTCTATTATATGTAATTTTCTAGATGGTGTAATTTAATTGTTCATTTTGAATTGATAAAAGGTGTTTTTTTTCTAATTTTATATATATATATATATATATATATATATATATATATATATTTACACCCTATATAGGTATAATATATATAGTCAGCCCCTGTCCACAGGCTAACTACTTCTGTCTTGCAGGGTACCTATCTCTATCCCTCTATTCCTCTAATCTCACATCAACTGGCACAAACCCATCCCCACTCACTACTACACCTTCCTCCCAGCTGGAGCAGTTTTTGTCTTGCAAGTTACTTGGTGATCCTTTTGGTGCTGGTGCAACATAAAAAGCACCAATGCTGGAGCCATGTAAAAAGCACTGGAGCTAGTACCATGTGAAAAGTACCCAATAAAGTAGTTGGTATTAGGGGGGCATCCAGCCATAGAAACCATGCTCTAAACAGACAATGGAGCTTGGTGCAGCTCTTGGCTTTACCAGCTGATGTCAAACTTTCCAACCCATGCCAGCATGGAAAAATGGGCATTAAGTGATGATGATGAGATAATACATACATACATATACATACATACACATAAGAACACGGACACATACATATAAATACACACACACACACACATGCACACTTACACACACTTGTCTGTGTGTGTATATGTGTTTGTGTACATGAATATGAAGATATATGGACATATACATACATACACATATATGTACATATACATACATATATATATGCACATATACATACATACACATAAGAACATGCACACATGCTTATATACAAACACACATGCGCACTCACACACACTTGCCTGTGTATATATGTATTTGTGTACATGAATATATAGATATATGTACACATACATACATACACATATATGTACATATACATACATGTATATAATGTACATATACATACATACACATGAGAACATGCACACATACATATAAATACTCACACACACTTGTCTGTGTGTATATGTGTTTGTGTACATGAATATGTAGATATATGTACATATACATACATACACATATATGTACATATACATGCATACACATATATGTAAATATGCATACATATATATATATGTACATATACATACATACACATAAGAACATGTACATATACATACACATAAGAACATGCACACATACATATAAATACACACACACACACACACATGCACACTCACACACACTTGTCTGTGTGTATGTGTATTCGTGTACATGAATATGAAGATATATGTACACGTTTGTACTCACACATGGAAAAAAATTTGTTTGAGATAAGGGAAATAAAAAAGCAAAACTCAGAATCTTCCTGAAAAATAAAAGAATGATTAAAAATTGAAAAAGAACGTGTATAATGTTAATTAGTCTTGTTAGAAAGGTGAAATAAACATGAAAAATCATTAAAAATGTAATTAATAAAAATTAATTTTAAAAATAAAGAAAGTGATTAGAAGGAATTATTTTGGTGTTTAACAAATAATTGTTCAATTTTTTTTTTTTATAATTGTAAATAATAATTAAAGAAAAAAAAAAGGTTATCTGAAAGTGAGAGCAATTATGTCAGTGAAATTCTTCAAATGTATCTTTGATCACAGATTCTCTAATGATTTACAACAAAGCATGTCTACATTTTGTATGAGAAGTTGATTTTAATGGATTGCAATATTAACTATTTTGATACCAATCACATTGCAACATAAGTATGATGACCTACATTCATATATATATATATATATATATATATAGTAGTCTGGAACAACTGAATCTTAGTCAGTCAGTTGATGGGCTCCACTACCTCAAATGTTCTTAAAATTTAAATCCACATCTTTGTCTAAATATCTACCTTCTCTATAATGTTGCCACTTGATACGAACATTTTTGTATTAATGGAAAATCTCTATAATTGGCTGATGAGTGCTCGGTATTTTAAAACTGTTGTAATACTTACAACATTTAATAAAATGATGTTGTACAAAACGATCGTACCAAATTACCGGAGTCATTCTTGTTGCTTATTTTGATTATATACATATATATATATATACATATATATATGATGACCTATATATATATATTTATATTTATATATTGTATATAAAGGGTGCAGTATGGCACCAAGAATGAGCTGGCAAAAGATCTGCCTGGGGTTACACTGGTAGTAATATGGAACAGCCACTTTGATGTGGCGTCATGTCCGCTGCCAGCCAGGCCTGGCCCCCGTGCCGGTGGCACGTAAAAGCACCATCCGTTCGTGTCCGTTGCCAGCCTCGCCTGGCCCCTGTGCCGGTGGCACGTAAAAGCACCATTCATTCGTGTCCGCTGCCAGCCTCGCCTGGCCCCCGTGCCAGTGGCACGTAAAAGCATCATCCGTTCGTGGCCGTTTGCCAGCTCTGTCTGGCACCTGTGCGGGTGGCACGTAAAAAGCACCCACTACACTCACGGAGTGTTTGGCGTTAGAAGAGCATCCAGCCATAGAAACACTGCCAGATCTGACTGGGCCTGATGAAGCCTTCCAGCTTCACAGACCCCAGTTGAACCGTCCAACCCCTGCTAGCATGGAAAACGGACGCTAAATGATGATGATGATATATAATATATATGTGTATATATATATACATACATATATATATATATAATATATATATATAATATTATATAAATAATATATATTACATATGTGTATATATGTCAACTCCAACATTATATACAAATATTAAATATAAATTCTTTCATATGTTCCAGCTCAACACCTGTGGCCAAGCTGGGGCACTGTCAGTGTTATCACCTTTTCAATGGCCGTTCTTTTGTGATTGGGTTTTATTGAAGGAGGGAGCTTGATATTACTGCCCTCTTCCGGGGTTTCTTGCTGTGACGTAGGTTCATCTAGGACCTCGAACAGCAGGCGGTCAAATTGTTTCTTGAAAAAAAAAAAAATCTTATCCTTACTCCTTGTAGATCTCTCAGATGTTTTGACAAATTATTTAATAGATGTTGGCTTTTGAATCTTAAGCTATTGCAGTACCTGGTCCTCACTTTGGTTTGGAAGGGTGGGACAATTGGAACAGTGCAGTGACATCCAGTCTGAGGCCTAATGATGCCAAAGTTTGGTGCCAACCTGTCTAGGATGCGTGTGTGTGTGGTTTTATTGAAGGAGGGAGAATGATATTACTGCCCTCTTCCGGGGTTTCTTGCTGTGATGTAGGTTCATCTGGGACCTTGAACAGCAGGCGGTCAAATTGTTTCTTGAAAAAAAAAAAAAATCTTATCCTTACTCCTTGTAGATCTCTCAGATGTTTTGACAAATTATTTAATAGGTGTTGGCTTTTGAATCTTAAGCTATTGCAGTACCTGGTCCTCACTTTGGTTTGGAAGGGTGGGACAATTGGAACAGTGCAATGACATCCAGTCTGAGGCCTAATGATGCCAAAGTTTGGTGCCAACCTGTCTAGGATGTGTGTGTGTGGCTGGCTGGCTATAACATATTTCAACTCCTCATATCTCTCGCTTAGCAGATGTTATCATATCAAAGAGTCTGAAGCCAAACTTAATTTTTCCTTTTTTATATGTTTAACTTCTTTACTCTGTATATTATACACATACATATACACACTAGTGGGTCAACACCCTTGTCACTACATCTGTTGTGAAACATCAACATAATGTATATACACAAGTTGATGAATGCTAACATAATTATATACTCTTTTACTCTTTTACTTGTTTCAGTCATTTGACTGCGGCCATGCTGGAGCACCGCCTTTTTTTAGTCGAGCAAATCGACCCCGGGACTTATTCTTTGTAAGCCCAGTACTTATTCTATCGGTCTCTTTTGCCGAACCGCTAAGTGACGGGGACGTAAACACACCAGCATCGGTTGTCAAGCAATGCTAGGGGAACAAAAACAACGACACCACAAACACACACACACATACATATATATATATATACATATATACGACAGACTTCTTTCAGTTTCCGTCTACCAAATCCACTCACAAGGCATTGGTCGGCCCGGGGCTATAGCAGAAGACACTTGCCCAAGATGCCACGCAGTGGGACTGAACCCGGAACCATGTGGTTGGTTAGCAAGCTACTTACCACACAGCCACAAATTCTACATTCTTTCACTTGTTA
>NC_043020.1:13041488-13046488 GCF_006345805.1 Octopus sinensis
GCCTGTAACACATAAGAAGCACCCACTACACTCTCTGACAAAAGGAACGTGAAACTCTGAGTAACAGCTTTTGTTATATTTCTGGTGCTTTTAAATAAAGCATATTACTCTACCTCTGGTATTTGAGTACTCTTTTTTCCACCTTGTTTCACATTTATGTACTTACTCCAGTATATATATATATATATATATACTAAGCAATTAAGGGTTTAGCAACGAATTGCCTCACCACACACCATATATATGTATATATATATATGTATATATATATATATATATATATATATATATATAATATATATATTATATATATACACACACAAATATATATGAAATCAATTGTGTGATGAAGGAAATTAGAATAGCCAGATTAGGAAAAATTGTATAAAGATTTAAAAGTTTGGACAGAGATGTTGAGTTAACCTTGATATTTGCTTTTTTTTCTATATTTGTTCATAGGCATCATTAGTTTTGAGAAATATTTCTTTATATTTACCATTTAGTTTCCATTTGATGAAATATAGAAAAACTAGAATGATTAGTCGGTTTGGACAATATATTCAAAAGCCCGTAAAATAAAGCTGGTATGAAAATATTTCTATTTTATTAAACACGAGGAATTGGTTTGCAAGAAGCTCTAAGATATTGTCACATCAAATTGTAAAAGAGAGATGAATTCTTCAATGTCAAATCTTCATTTCCAAAAACCATTTCCACAAAGAAAGCAAGATAAATGAAACATGCTTCTCTTAATTATTATGTCGTTAAATATCTAGACGCTAGTTTGAGACAAAGACAAAATGAAAATCTTTTAATTCCAAACATCAGATAACATGTTAAGTAAGAAATATTACCAAAAACTGTGATGCTTCGGTTATTTTCCTGGTGTAATGTTACAGGGTCACCAAAAACATCCAACAAATTCTGTTTCAAAATCATATTGTTTGCTGCCAACACCAAATATGGTTTTTCAGTTTCTGCTTCTGGAAAAGAAATTAATTCGATCAGAGAAAATTGCATATATCTGCTGGAACATTTGGCTTAATAGGAAAATAACGACAACGACAACGACATCATTTAATATCCATATTCCTTGCTGGCTATAAATGGAACAGTTTGATAGAATCAGAGGGCTGCATTGGTCTCTATTGTCTGCATTGGTAAGGGTCCTACAGCTGGGTGCCTTTCCTAATGCCAATCTCTTCAGAGGGCTGCATTGGTCTCTATTGACTGCATTGGTAAGGGTCCTACAGCTGGGTGCCTTTCCTAATGCCAATCTCTTCAGAGGGCTGCATTGGTCTCTATTGTCTGCATTGGTAAGGGTCCTACAGCTGGGTGCCTTTCCTAATGCCAATCCCTTAGCAGAATGTGCTGAATGCTTCTTTCTTTTTTTGTGGCACAGGTACCAGTGCAAGTGAGGTAACCCCAGATAACCTGCAAGACAAGTTTTGGCATAGGGCCAGCAGATTTTTGAGGGGAAGGGAAAGTTGATTACATCAACTTCAGTACTTGACTGGTCCTTATTTTACCAGCCCCCCAAAAAGATGAAAGGCATCATTGACCTCAGTGGAATTTGGTGAGCTGCAAAAGGGAAAGCACTCACAAGGCGGCCAGAAGAAGCGCTTTAAGGACACCCTGAAAGCCTCACTGAAAGCCTTCAACATCGACCATGACACTTGGGAGCAGTCTGCTCTAGACAGAGAAGTTAAGTTAAGTTAATTTTTGGCTCAAAAAGCAAAAAGCAAGGCCATGTAGGGGGACATGGAGTTATGTACAGGGTGGTGTTCATGCAAAGAGTTCAAGCCATTTCTGGTCAAGAGAGTCTTTGAACCGAGCGGTCGTCGGCATCTTCACTATCTCGTCCGACAGCTTATTCCACGGATTCGCAACCGGGACGGAGAAAGCCCCTCTCCTTCGATTGAGATGAAATCGTCGCAGATAGAGCTTTTCAGAGTGACCCTGCAGCCGACGCTCTGGAGCAGGAGTGAAGAACAGCTCTTTTGAGAGGTTACACTTTCCGCCGCTTATGAAGGGTGGCGATCAGCTGTCCACAAGGGTGCCAACACATGCATGACCAATAGGATCGCTGCTGCAGAAGACCGCAGACAAGCCAGAATGTAAAGATGGATGAAATGCCACTAAGCATTTTGTCTGGTGTGCTAACAATTCTGCCAGCTTGCCGTCTTATACCAACTTAATGATGACAAGATTTTTGTAGTAAATTCTTTATTATTTTCAAAATTACCAGAAATGAAATTGAGAGTATTTCAAACAGAAACATGGTAACAAAATGTTTAAATAAGGAAAGCACACATTAAGTATCTAGTGTTTCCTGCTCATAAGAGATGGTCACTGCTGGAGTGTCTTTAATCATAGCTCTGCTTAGAGAAGATCGATCTGCAGCCAAACAACAATATAAAATGTATTTCTTTACTGCCCACAAGGAGCTAAACATAGAGGGGACAAACAAGGACAGACAAACGGATTAAGTCGATAACATCGACCCCAGTTGGAAACTGGTACTTTATTTATCGACCCCGAAAGGATGAAAGGCAAAGTCGACCTCGGCGGAATTTGAACTCAGAATGTAACGACAACAATATAAAATGGACAATGAATGTAATGTTATCCTTACCCAACATTAGGTCTGGTGTCGTAATGATATGTGTATCAGCTGGCCCTCCTCCAACTGCATTCCAGGCTAAGACCTTAATGGTATAATTCTTTGAATGTTGCAACTGGCTGAAGGACCAAGAATGTGTGTGTTCAGACACTTCTCGTGTGATGGTTCGTTCATTCACATAACTAAGCATCAACTTGTAACCAGTTATTCGTCCATTTGGATAGAGAGGTGGGTTCCAGATGATGGTAATCACAGTAGGGGATGGTGTGGCCACACTCGATATCTTTGGTGCCGATGATGGTTCTGAAACCAAATCAATATTCATTTATGCAAATTTATTCACAAAAAATTAAAAAGATTAACAACAATACAGGATTACAAAAGACAATACTATCGACTGCAATAGTGCTTATGGGATTTTAGGGGATTTTGAAGGGAGGGAACTAGTTGATTACATTGACTCAGTGTTCAAACCAGTACTTATTTTACTGACCCCCAAAAGGACAAAAGGAAAAGTTAAGCTCAGTGGAATTTGAAATCAGAAAATAAAGCCAGAAAAAATTGCTGAGCATTTTGTCCAACATGCCAATGATAATTCTTGCCAATAATAATTCTTCCTTGTTTTGGTACAAGGCCAGCAATTTGAGACAAGGAGGCAAATCAATTATTTTATGGAACCTAAAGTATGAAAGGGCAAGATGACCTTGGCAGAATTTGAACTCAGGACATAAAGCTGTAGAAACATTGCTAAGCATTTTATCCTGCTTGCCACCTTAATAATAATGATAATGATGGTTTCGAATTTTGGGATAAGGTGCAGGAATGGCTGTGTGGTAAGTAGCTTGCTTACCAATCACATGGTTCCGGGTTCAGTCCCACTGCGTGGCACCTTGGGCAAGTGTCTTCTACTATAGCCCCGAGCCAACCAATGCCTTGTGAGTGGATTTGGTAGATGGAAACTGACAGAAGCCTGTCGTATATATGTATATATATATATACATGTTTGTGTGTGTATATATTTGTGTGTCTGTGTTTATCCCCGCAACATTGCTTGACAACCGATGCTGGTATGTTTACATTGCCGTAACTTAGCGGTTTGGCAAAAGAGACCAATAGAAGAAGTACTAGGCTTACAAAGAATAAGTCCTAGTGTCAATTTGCTCGACTAAAGGCGTGCTCCAACATGGCCACAGTCAAATGACTGAAACAATGAAAAGAGTAAAAGAGAGTAATTTCTCTCTCTCTCTCTCTCTCTCTCACACACACACATACACACACACATACACACACACTTACACACACACACACACACACACCACATGTGCCATTCTGAAAGTGTCCATATATATGGAATGTAATAAACAAAATTAAAAGCCAGAATCGTGCGAGTGTGAATCTTACGAGCTTTTGCAGAAAACTGTACAGAAAACCGGGTCGAGACACTGAGACTAATTAAAAAATGGTAAACTTACTGCCATGAGGTAAAGTAATGACAGAAACACTTTCATTTGAAACGAGGAACTGATCAGGAATTTTAATGAATGCTATGACTTTGAACTGCAAAAAAAAAAAAAAATTAAAGAAAAATAAAGAAAAAAATTAAAATTGCATGGAATGGTTAACAGACATTTACAGCAATGCAAGAAATGGTATGGAATGGTGATGACAATTCAAAGACACAGAATTGGAATAAAAGGAGAAAAATAAGCAAAATTCCTCACTTTGCAAGGTAACCATATAAAAAGAAAATGAGGTTGAGCGTATGTATGTGTGAAGGGTGTGTGTTGTATCAGGTAGACTTGTGTGCATGTGGGTGTTGTGTGTCAGTGTGTGTATGTGTGTGTATAGTGTTTGTGTCTATATATGTTAGTGTGTGTGTGTGTGTGTTTATTGTGTTAATGTGTGAAGCACTCCGTTGGTTACGACGATGAGGGTTCTGGTTGATCCGAATCAACGGAACAGCCTGCTCGTGAAATTAACGTGTAAGTGGCTGAGCACTCCACAGACACGTGTACCCTTAACGTAGTTCTCGGGGATATTCAGCGTGATACAGAGAGTGACAAGGCCGGCCCTTTGAAATACAGGTACAACAGAAAGAGGAAGTAAGAGTGAGAGAAAGTTGTGGTGAAAGAGTACAGCAGGGATCACCACCATCCCCTGCCGAAGCCTCGTGGAGCTTTAGTTGTTTTCGCTCAATAAACACTCACAACGCCCGGTCTGGGAATTGAAACCGCGATCCTATGACCGCGAGTCCGCTACCCTAACCACTGGGCCATTGCGCCTCCACATGTGTTAATGTGTGTGTATGTGTTAGCATGTGTATGTGCTGATTAACCCTTTCATTACCATATATATTTTGAGATGCTCTGTAATTCTT
>NC_043020.1:13059632-13077132 GCF_006345805.1 Octopus sinensis
TGTAAATAAACGAACACCATTTGTGAAGCAGTGATGAGGGAGAAACACAAAGACACACACACAGACTTACATACATACATAGATAATATATACGATTGATTTCTTTCAGTTTCTGTCTACAAAATCCACTGACAAGGCTTTGGTTGGTCTCAGGCTATAGTAGAAGACACATGCCAAGTTACCACACAGTGGGGCTGAACTGAGAACCATGCGTTTTGGAACCATAAGAATACTTATGCATAAATCTAAAATCTTAAATAATTTCTTTGTTATTGTAGTATATATCAGTAAAAAATGGAATATTCCCAAAATTGCATGATTAACTTAAATGATTTTCATTTCTTATTTAAACGTGGTAATTCTCTTGAAAAAAAAATTGTGAACATCGATACTCAAAAACTGAACTTTCACCGCTTGAATACTCACTATGTAGTGCCTTACTGCTTTCTGCTGGATTTTACCCCGAGAAAGGAACCCTGAGGAAAGAGGGCTGAATTTCGAATACTTCGTACAACAAACGGCTGCAGGTTAGGAAAAAAATTTTAATCGCCTCTTTCAATTTAGGTTTTTATTTTTCATGTTTATATTGGGTTGTCCGGAAAGTTCGTTCCGATTTTTAAAGGAAAGTACATGGTCACTAAATACTTGCCATTACATTTTTAATGAACCAAATCTGAACCATTTCGTTGCACAATACGTCCCTCCTTACATTTACCTTAAAAATACCCTCTTCCCAGAATTGGGGTGGTTTCAAGGCAAATAATTCATCAAGGTATCTTTTTACGTCATCTAAGGAATTGAAATTTTCACCATTAAGACTATTCTGCAGAGACCTGAATAAGTGGAAATCCGAAGGAGTAATATCTGGTGAATATGGAGGGTGGGGTAAGTCACCCCAGCCAAGCTGCAGCAATTTTTGTCTGGTTCCCAAAGCATCAAATGCCGATAATGAATTTTTCTCATCTTTTAATTTAAAGGGTTACAGAATGAACACAGGTTATTGGAACATAAACCTTCTTCCACGAAAAGATAGATTAAACTGTGCTCCAAATGGAGGTGTAGTCAAATCCTATTTTATGGACTCAAAACATGTTCTAAAATAAGTCGAAAGATAAGCTACTATAAATCTGCAAGAACTTTCGGACAACCCAATATTTCTATATTTTTATCATGAAATTCTTAATATAAATATGTGGATATTCGTATGGAATAATACCTCATGTGCTACATCTGAATTTTCTTGTCTGAATGTTTTAAGACAAATATCCGAAATTTTTATCGTATACCACATTTTATTAATACTTAGCTCATATACGGAGACAAAAATGTTGTACTATATACTGCAGGTTATCTCCATTAAAATTATATTTAGCATTAGAATTCTTCAAGTTGTATAAAAATGGTTATTGTCTGCATCATTCGAAAGCGAAATAATTTTGCATAAGGTGTAGAAGATAAAAATAATTTGTATGGTGTTAGTAACAAAATATTTTGTAAGAAATAGAACTTTTATCGTCTGTCTTAAATATATTTTCGCCAGTGTATATATCTCAGATCATCCCATAAGTTCTGTCTGAATTTTGGATAAATAATACAAGTGATCAAATGTTATATTTAATTGAAAGTTAATCATCAATGTACTTTCCTAATTATCTATGACTTACCTCCATCTATTTACAAGCTTTTTAATCCCATCAACGTAAAAACTCTTTTGGTTTCAAAGCGAAGAACTCTGAAATGTCAGGTTCGACCTCCCCCTGGCTTGCGAAAGTTGTATCCCCCTACTAATTCTGTAAACTATGAAACAAATGGTATCCTGAAGGAGTAAGTCGGGAATAAGTTGGATGAAGAAATTTTTCCAAACCGACCCCTTCGATCTTCTGTGATGTGATCTTTGCAGTGTGGGGTGCGCATTGTCCTGATGAAACATCACTCGTTTTCGACTCACTAAAGCGGCTCTTTTTCCTTCAAAGCTTGGTTCAAACGCTCTAATTGCTGACAGTAGACTTGAGCATTGATTGTTGCATTAGGTGGTAACAATATAAAGTGAGTTACGCCTTTGCAATCGCACCAGATAGAGTAGAACCTTTTTCCCATGAAGTTCCCTTCTCGGTTGTGGTTGAGAATTTTCCCTTTACCAAGCCACTGTTTACGACGTCTAACATTTCGATAGAAAATCCATTTTTCATCACAAGTCTATCGAAAAATGGTGAAATGAGTTGCGAGAATGGGAGAGAAGAGCAGATGTCAACTCGGGATTTGCGGTTGCTTTCGGACAATACATAAGGCACCTATTTTCCAAGTTTAGGAATCTTTCCACGTTGTTGTAGATGACGATGAACTGTTGTATGGTTTGAAGTAAGCTTTATTGCCAATTCTTCAACTGATAATGACGGATTTTCTTCAAGTAATGCCTCAAGGAGCTTGTCAACTCAACTGGACATCCTGTTCGATATTCATCTTCAATTTTGCAGACGATCTCCTGCAAGTTCTTTCATTCGAGCACTTGCCATAAACTGAGTGTATGTTTCGAGTCACTTCGGCAGCAGAGTTACCTTTATTGTACTCATAAAGAATTATATGTGCCTTAAATGCTCCTTGGATACTTCCATGTTGAAAGGGGTTTTAATCAAAGCAATTTTAGGGTGTCCACGAAGTCTGGGTTTATGGAATAAAATCATAACATAAGAAATAATAATTTTCCTTTTTTACTTTTGTTTAAATTAAATTAAAAAATACTTTACTTTTCTAAATTTATTTGTTATTTTTTCTACAGAAGAAAGAATCCCAGATCGAATGATGAATCTGTCTAAAGAAGAAAGAATCGAGTTTATATTATTAAGTGGACGAGAGGGATGGTCTTATCGCAAAATTGCGGAAGAATTTAATCTTCTACACCCTTGTAGGCAACCTATTTATTTTACTGCCGTCAGGAAATTGATCAAGACATTTAAAGAAACAGGCAGTGTTTCGGATAAACCCCGTTCCGGGCGACCAAAGACTTCAGATGAAACTAAAGAGGCTGTCGAGGCTAAAGTTTCTGCTAGCTAGCCCCAAAAAATCACTTCGTCGGACATCTACGGTGTTAGGTGTTCCAAAACCAACCATCCACAAAATGCTGGTTGAGGAAAAGTTTCATCGATACAACCTACAGATATTGCATCACTTAAATGAAGACGATCCTGATAGACGAATGTAGACGTGCGAATGGTTTTCAGATAAATTGGATGAAAATATCAATTTTACGAAAAACTTTGTGTTGTCAGTGACAAAGCTACGTTTTATGTAAATGGTGAGGTCAACAGACAGAATATTCTATACTGGTCTCGAGGTAATCCACATTGGATGGATCTATCCAAACAGCAAGACAGCAAAAGGTGTGATGGTGTGGTGTGGTTTTTGGAAAGCTCATGTTCTAGGACCCTTCTTCATTGAACATGTAACGGATGAGACTTATGCAAATATATTGAGAGACAAATTAATATCTTAAATTGAGCGCCTAGGCGAGGGCCTTCCGAATTGGTTTCAGCAGGATGGGGCCCCTACTCATTTTGCCACAACTGTTAGAGATTGATTTAATGACACTTTTCCCCCTCACTAGATTGGAAGAAGGGGTCATATGGAATGGTCCCCTCGTTCACCAGACTTTCTCCCTTCTTCTATTCTTTTCTTTTGGGGTATGTTGAAAGAGAAAGTTTACTCAATAAAGATTACAGATTTAAAACACACGAGAGAACGCATTACCAGTCAGTGTGCTGAAATTGATGGCAATGTAGACTTATTTAATCAGTTCACCTGAATTTTGCAAGGCGCATCAAGTTATGCATTGAAAATGATGGAAACTCACTTTGAAATATTATTTATTAACATTATAATTAAATAAAATTGTTTTGTTTTAAAAGTATGTGTTAATTCCCATGTCGGCAGACTTTGTGGACACCGTCTATTATTATGTAAAACAATATTGAATTAGTTTAAAAACGTACACAAATGCATAAAAATAATTTTTAATTGAATTAGACATTGCAAATACTATTAAATTTCATTCAAATCTAAAAAACAGGTAAAATTGGACAGAACTGACTGGATGACTTGATATATATAATCTATGATATTCTAGTAAGTTTCAAGTTTATAAACACCTTGATATCTCATGTTATCTCATTTATATGCCTAAGACGTTTATTTTCTATTCTGGTTTTATATATTTCTATACATTATATTTGTTCTATAATTTATTTTAAGCCGAAACATAATACGATCCTTGTACGAACGAAAGAACAAGAATGTCCTCTGGAACGTTTATCTTCCACCGGCATTTGTAATCGATGGTGACATGTGCGATGATTTTGCGACAATCTTATATTTTACAGAGAAATTGGAAGCCCCGAATGTAAGTCAGCGCCTTATGCATAATTCAATATTTATAGTTCTCTATTTCTAACAGAAATTCTGTCCTCAATAACTATAGATCTATTTCTAAATGTAATTCTTTTTCTTTTCGTTCATGCATTCCCGTCTGTCTCTTGACAAAGCTTTCTTTCTGCAGCGTTCACCACGCCACCTCGTTAGGGTTAAACAGCCCTTAGCGAAAATTTTGACTGTCCTGATTTTATTAGCAGCCTTGACGTTCCACGTATGTCAAATTTTATCTAATTTTCTTTGGGGGAGCAATTGTTTAACGAAGACACATCTTGTTGCAATGCGGTGTTAGTAAAACTACCAACAACTGATGAGGGGTTGTTTATTTTATATGCTGCCTCCACGCTACAGACAGTTCTCTATGTAATTAAATTTTGCCAAGCCAAGCCAGCCAAGCCAAGCCAAGCAAGCAAGCCAAGCCAAGCCAAGCCAAGCCAAGCCAAGCCAAGCCAGCCAAGCCAAGCCAAGCCAGCCAAGCAGCCAAGCAGCCAAGCCAACCAAGCCAAGCCAAGCCAAGCCAAGCCAAGCCAGCAAGCCAAGCCAAGCCAAGCCAAGCCAAGCCAGCCAAGCCAAGCCAAGCCAGCCAAGCCAAGCCAAGCCAAGCCAAGCCAGCCAAGCCAAGCCAAGCCAAGCCAAGCCAACCAAGCCAGCCAAGCCAAGCCAAGCCAAGCCAAGCCAAGCCAAGCCAAGCCAAGCCAAGCCAAGCAAGCCAAGCCAAGCCAGCCAAGCCAAGCCAAGCCAGCCAAGCCAAGCCAGCCAACCAAGCCAAGCCATCAAGCCAGCCAAGCCAAGCCAAGCCAAGCCAAGCCAAGCCAAGCCAGCCAAGCCAAGCCAAGCCAAGCCAACAAGCCAAGCCAAGCCAGCCAAGCCAAGCCAAGCCAGCCAAGCCAAGCCAAGCCACCAAGCCAAGCCAAGCCAAGCCAATCCAAGCCAAGCCAAGCAAGCCAAGCCAGCCAAGCCAAGCCAAGCCAAGCCAAGCCAGCAAGCCAAGCCAAGCCAAGCCAAGCCAAGCAAGCCAAGCCAATCCAAGCCAAGCCAAGCCAAGCCAGCCAAGCCAAGCCAAGCCAAGCCAACCACCAAGCCAAGCCAAGCCAAGCCAGCCAAGCCAAGCCAAGCCAACCAAGCCAAGCCAAGCCAAGCCAGCCAAGCCAAGCCAAGCCAAGCCAAGCCAAGCCAAGCCAAGCCAAGCCAAGCCAAGCCAAGCCAAGCCAAGCCAAGCCAAGCCAAGCCAAGCCAAGCCAAGCCAAGCCAAGCCAAGCCAAGCCAAGCCAAGCCAAGCCAAGCCAAGCCAAGCCAAGCCAGCCAAGCCAAGCCAAGCCAAGCCAAGCCAAGCCAAGCCAAGCCAAGCCAAGCCAAGCCAAGCCAAGCCAAGCCAAGCCAAGCCAAGCCTCCTGTTAATAGTGGTGCGAACAAAGCCATAGCGCTCACTGTTGTCTCGTAGCCGCGGACATTGAGCCCAATGGCGCCCAGAGCGAGCTCTGGTCGCCATAGCGCTCACTGTTGTCTCGTAGCCGCGGACATTGAGCCCAATGGCGCCCAGAGCGAGCTCTGGTCGCCATAGCGCTCACTGTTGTCTCGTAGCCGCGGACATTGAGCCCAATGGCGCCCAGAGCGAGCTCTGGTCGCCATAGCGCTCACTGTTGTCTCGTAGCCGCGGACATTGAGCCCAATGGCGCCCAGAGCGAGCTCTGGTCGCCATAGCGCTCACTGTTGTCTCGTAGCCGCGGACATTGAGCCCAATGGCGCCCAGAGCGAGCTCTGGTCGCCATACGCGCTCACTGTTGTCTCGTAGCCGCGGACATTGAGCCCAATGGCGCCCAGAGCGAGCTCTGGTCGCCATAGCGCTCACTGTTGTCTCGTAGCCGCGGACATTGAGCCCAATGGCGCCCAGAGCGAGCTCTGGGCCATAGCGCTCACTGTTGTCTCGTAGCCGCGGACATTGAGCCCAATGGCGCCCAGAGCGAGCTCTGGTCGCCATAGCGCTCACTGTTGTCTCGTGCCGCGGACATTGAGCCCAATGGCGCCTAGAGCGAGCTCTGGTCGCCATAGCGCTCACTGTTGTCTCGTGGCCGCGGACATTGAGCCCAATGGCGCCCAGAGCGAGCTCTGGTCGCCATAGCGCTCACTGTTGTCTCGTAGCCGCGGACATTGAGCCCAATGGCGCCCAGCGAGCTCTGGTCGCCATAGCGCTCACTGTTGTCTCGTAGCCGCGGACATTGAGCCCAATGGCGCCCAGAGCGAGCTCTGGTCGCCATAGCGCTCACTGTTGTCTCGTAGCCGCGGACATTGAGCCCAATGCGCCCAGAGCGAGCTCTGGTCGCCATAGCGCTCACTGTTGTCTCGTAGCCGCGGACATTGAGCCCAATGGCGCCCAGAGCGAGCTCTGGTCGCCATAGCGCTCACTGTTGTCTCGTAGCCGCGGACATTGAGCCCAATGGCGCCCAGAGCGAGCTCTGGTCGCCATAGCGCTCACTGTTGTCTCGTAGCCGCGGACATTGAGCCCAATGGCGCCCAGAGCGAGCTCTGGTCGCCATAGCGCTCACTGTTGTCTCGTAGCCGCGGACATTGAGCCCAATGGCGCCCAGAGCGAGCTCTGGTCGCCATAGCGCTCACTGTTGTCTCGTAGCCGCGGACATTGAGCCCAATGGCGCCCAGAGCGAGCTCTGGTCGCCATAGCGCTCACTGTTGTCTCGTAGCCGCGGACATTGAGCCCAATGGCGCCCAGAGCGAGCTCTGGTCGCCATAGCGCTCACTGTTGTCTCGTAGCCGCGGACATTGAGCCCAATGGCGCCCAGAGCGAGCTCTGGTCGCCATAGCGCTCACTGTTGTGTCTCGTAGCCGCGGACATTGAGCCCAATGGCGCCCAGAGCGAGCTCTGGTCGCCATAGCGCTCACTGTTGTCTCGTAGCCGCGGACATTGAGCCCAATGGCGCCCAGAGCGAGCTCTGGTCGCCATAGCGCTCACTGTTGTCTCGTAGCCGCGGACATTGAGCCCAATGGCGCCCAGAGCGAGCTCTGGTCGCCATAGCGCTCACTGTTGTCTCGTAGCCGCGGACATTGAGCCCAATGGCGCCCAGAGCGAGCTCTGGTCGCCATAGCGCTCACTGTTGTCTCGTAGCCGCGGACATTGAGCCCAATGGCGCCCAGAGCGAGCTCTGGTCGCCATAGCGCTCACTGTTGTCTCGTAGCCGCGGACATTGAGCCCAATGGCGCCCAGAGCGAGCTCTGGTCGCCATAGCGCTCACTGTTGTCTCGTAGCCGCGGACATTGAGCCCAATGGCGCCCAGAGCGAGCTCTGGTCGCCATAGCGCTCACTGTTGTCTCGTAGCCGCGGACATTGAGCCCAATGGCGCCAGAGCGAGCTCTGGTCGCCATAGCGCTCACTGTTGTCTCGTAGCCGCGGACATTGAGCCCAATGGCGCCCAGAGCGAGCTCTGGTCGCCATAGCGCTCACTGTTGTCTCGTAGCCGCGGACATTGAGCCCAATGGCGCCCAGAGCGAGCTCTGGTCGCCATAGCGCTCACTGTTGTCTCGTAGCCGCGGACATTGAGCCCAATGGCGCCCAGAGCGAGCTCTGGTCGCCATAGCGCTCACTGTTGTCTCGTAGCCGCGGACATTGAGCCCAATGGCGCCCAGAGCGAGCTCTGGTCGCCATAGCGCTCACTGTTGTCTCGTAGCCGCGGACATTGAGCCCAATGGCGCCCAGAGCGAGCTCTGGTCGCCATAGCGCTCACTGTTGTCTCGTAGCCGCGGACATTGAGCCCAATGGCGCCCAGAGCGAGCTCTGGTCGCCATAGCGCTCACTGTTGTCTCGTAGCCGCGGACATTGAGCCCAATGGCGCCCAGAGCGAGCTCTGGTCGCCATAGCGCTCACTGTTGTCTCGTAGCCGCGGACATTGAGCCCAATGGCGCCCAGAGCGAGCTCTGGTCGCCATAGCGCTCACTGTTGTCTCGTAGCCGCGGACATTGAGCCCAATGGCGCCCAGAGCGAGCTCTGGTCGCCATAGCGCTCACTGTTGTCTCGTAGCCGCGGACATTGAGCCCAATGGCGCCCAGAGCGAGCTCTGGTCGCCATAGCGCTCACTGTTGTCTCGTAGCCGCGGACATTGAGCCCAATGGCGCCCAGAGCGAGCTCTGGTCGCCATAGCGCTCACTGTTGTCTCGTAGCCGCGGACATTGAGCCCAATGGCGCCCAGAGCGAGCTCTGGTCGCCATAGCGCTCACTGTTGTCTCGTAGCCGCGGACATTGAGCCCAATGGCGCCCAGAGCGAGCTCTGGTCGCCATAGGCGCTCACTGTTGTCTCGTAGCCGCGGACATTGAGCCCAATGGCGCCCAGAGCGAGCTCTGGTCGCCATAGCGCTCACTGTTGTCTCGTAGCCGCGGACATTGAGCCCAATGGCGCCCAGAGCGAGCTCTGGTCGCCATAGCGCTCACTGTTGTCTCGTAGCCGCGGACATTGAGCCCAATGGCGCCCAGAGCGAGCTCTGGTCGCCATAGCGCTCACTGTTGTCTCGTAGCCGCGGACATTGAGCCCAATGGCGCCCAGAGCGAGCTCTGGTCGCCATAGCGCTCACTGTTGTCTCGTAGCCGCGGACATTGAGCCCAATGGCGCCCAGAGCGAGCTCTGGTCGCCATAGCGCTCACTGTTGTCTCGTAGCCGCGGACATTGAGCCCAATGGCGCCCAGAGCCCAGCTCAATAGACTCCTTATACCCTAAGGAAGGCATGTGTAAAATTTGAATGAAATTGGTTGAGTAGTTCTCAAGTTATAGGGAAATACACAGACAGACAGAGACACATTCTCAGATACATAAAAGAATGAGAGTGGGTGATTTTTTTTATATATACACACATTTATATATACATATTTATATATAGAACACACGCACACACACACACACACACACACACACTCGCATACATTATAGCGTGAGTGATGAAGATGGCCCCTAGCAACCACACCTTTTAAGATGGATTTCTAAGGTAGCCGACGAGCATCGTCACCTCATTCTACATGTCCCTGTAACCTTTGGAGCGAATCGGACGGGATGTACTGGCATTGAAAGCGATCCAAGCGGTAAAAACGCATTTCAGTTCTATATAGAGAGATATATATAGATATATAGATATAAATATATAAAAAAAATATATATATATGTATACAAATTATATAGATGTATACAAATATATACAAACTATATATATGTATGTAAATACATACAAATTATATACATGTATGTAAATACATACAAATTATATACATGTATGTAAATATATACAAATTATATACATGTATTTAAATATATACAAATTATATACCTGTATGTAAATATAGAAATTATATTATATGTATGCAATATATATATGTATATAAATATATACAAATCATATATATGTATATAATATATACAATCATATATATGTATATAAATATATACAAATTAAATATATGTATATAAATATATACAAATCATATATATGTATATAAATGTATACACATTATATATATGTATATAAACGTATACAAATTATATATATATGTATCTAAACGTATACAAATTATATATATATGTATCTAAACGTATACAAATTATATATATGTATATAAACGTATACAAATTGTATATATGTTTATAAACGTATATAATTATATATATGTATATAAACGTATACAAATAATATATATGTATATAAATGTATACAAATTATATATATATGTATATAAATATATACTAATTATATATATGTATATAAATATAAACATTATATATATGTATATAAAGATATACAAATTATATATATGTATATATATATATATATATATACAAATTATATTTATGTATATATATATATACAATTATATATTGTATATATATATATATACAAATTATTATATATATATATATATATACAATTATATATATGTATATATATATATACAAATTATATATATGTATATATATATATACAAATTATATATATGTATATAAAATATATACAATTATATATAGTATATAAATATACAAATTATATATATGTATATAAATATATACAAATTATATATATGTTATAAATATATACAAATTATATTTATGTATATAAATATATACAAATTATTAATATGTATATAAATATATACAAATTATATATTGTATATAATATATACAAATTATATATGTATATAAATATATACAAATTATATATATGTATATAAAATATATACAAATTATATATATGTATATAATATATACAAATTATATATATGTATATAAATATATACAATTATATATATGGTATATAATATATACAAATTATATATATGTATATAAATATATACAAATTATATATATTATATGTATACAAATATTACAAATATATATATGTATACAAATATATACAATTATATATATGTATACAATATATACAAATTATATATATGTATACAAATATATACAAATTATATATAGTATACAAATATATACAAATTATATATATGTATATAAATATATACAAATTATATATATGTTATATAATATATACAATTATATATATGTATATAATATATACAAATTATATGTATGTATATAAATATATACAATTATATGTATGTATATAAATATATACAAATTATATGTATGTATAAATATATACAAATTATAGTATGTATAAATATATACAAATTATATGTATGTATATAAATATATACAATTATATGTATGTATATAAATATATACAAATTATATGTATGTATATAAATATATACAAATTATATGTATGTATATAAATATATACAAATTATATGTATGTATATAAATATATACAAATTATATGTATGTATATAAATATATACAAATTATATGTATGTATATAAATATATACAAATTATATGTATGTATATAAATATATACAATTATATGTATGTATTAAATATATACAAATTATATGTTTATATAAATATATACAATTATATGTATGTATAAAATATTACAAATTATATGTATGTATATAAATATATACAAATTATATGTATGTTATATATATATACAAATTATATGTATGTATATAAATATATACAAATTATATGTATGTATATAAATATATACAAATTATATGTATGTATGTATATAAATATATACAAATTATTGTATGTATATAATATATACAATTATATGTATGTATATAAATATATACAAATTATATGTATGTATATAAATATATACAAATTATATGTATGTATATAAATATATACAAATTATATGTATGTATATAAATATATACAAATTATATATATGTATATAAATATATACAAATTATATATATGTATATAAATATATACAAATTATATATATGTATATAAATATATACAATTATATATATAATAAATATATACAAATTATATATATGTATATAAATATATACAAATTATATATATGTATATAAATATATACAAATATATATATGTATATAAATAATACAAAAATATATATGTATATAAATATATACAAATTATATATATGTATATAATATATACAAATTATATATATGTATATAAATATATACAAATTATATATATGTTATAAATATATACAAATTATATATATGTATATAAATATATACAATTTCTATATATGTATATAATATATACAAATTATATATATGTATATAAATATATACAAATTATATATATGTATATAAATATATACAAATTATATATATGTATATAAATATATACAAATTATATATATGTATATAAATATATACAAATTATATATGTATATAAATATATACAAATTATATATATGTATATAAATATATACAAATTATATATATGTATATAAATATATACAAATTATATATATGTATATAAATATATACAAATTATATATATGTATATAAATATATACAAATATATATATGTATATAAATATATACAATTATATATGTATATAATATATACAAATTATATATATGTATATAATATATACAAATTATATATATGTATATAAATATACACAAATTATATATATACATAAATATATACAAATTATACATATATGTATACAAATATATACAAATTATATATATGTATATATATATATACAAATTATATATATGTATATATATATATACAAATTATATATATGTATACAAATATCGTAGCCGCGGACATTGAGCCCAATGGCGCCCAGAGCCCTGCCCCTGACACTCCATGGACCCTAAGCAAGGCGTGTGTAAAATTTGAATGAAATTGGTTGTGTAGTTCTCAAGATTTAGGGATTCAAACAGACAGACAGATACACATTCTTAGTTTCATATATATCGATATACTAGCATTATGACCCTGTCGATGCCGGGTCATAGTGCTAGTGCATGTATATATTTGTACATATTAAACGTACATATATACATATATATATATATATATACATTTTCACATAAAATACAAAATACAATGTTATATCTTGATATCGCTAGTGATAACAATACTCAAAATTTATAACAGACTGGAGTTATAGGCCCTTCTCTTGCAATTTTGACCAATATATATATATACAAAGTATATATATGTATATAAATATATACGAATTATATATATATGTATATAGATATATACGAATTATATATATATGTATATAGATATATACGAATTATATATATATGTATATAGATATATACGAATTATATATATGTATATAAATATATACGAATTATATATATGTATATAGATATATACGAATTATATATATGTATATAGATATATACGAATTATATATATGTATATAGATATATGCGAATTATATATATGTATATAGATATATACGAATGATATATATGTATATAAATATATACAAAGGATATATATGTATATAAATATATACAAAGGATATATATATGTATATAAATATATACAAAGGATATATATATGTATATAAATATATACAAATGATATATATATCCTTAAAAATGTTTTAGACCGAAGGCCGCGGCCATGCTGGGGCACCACCGCTGATGAGCTACACTAATTTGTGAATCCACCTCTGATACGTGGCACTTGATCAACAAGGGAGTTCGATGCTGCTGCCCGCATCCGCGTCTCCTGTCGTGAGGTAGTTCATCTGGGAGTCCCAACAAGAAGAGATCCAGTTTAGTTTTAAAGAAACCCACATCCACACCATGTAAGTCCTCTCAGGCATTTATGGAGGATGTTAAAGAGCTGTGGTCCTCTGAAACCAAAGCTGTTGCAGTATCTGGACCTGTATTTTGATGGTGATGTTGGAATCCTTGGCACCATGAAGTGGCGCCCCGTCCTGCGGTGGGAGAACTTTGAATGCCAAAGTTTGGGACAAACCGTCCAGGATTTTCCAGATGTATATCACCGCATATCTCTCCCTCCTCCGCCTCCGCTCAAGGGAAAAAAGTTTAATACCTTCAGTCTTTCCCAGTCTTTATATGTATATAAATATATACAAATGATATATATATATATGTATATAAATACATACAAAGGATATATGTATATAAATATATACAAATGAATATATATATGTATATAATACATACAAATGATATATATATGTATATAAATACATACAAATGATATATATATGTATATAAATACATACAAATGATATATATATGTATATAAATATATACAAATGATATATATATGTATATAAATATATACAAATGATATATATATGTATATAAATATATACATATATTACTTACATATTACTTAAGAAACAGGAAGAGAGAGTGAGAGAAAGTTGGGGCGAAAGAGTACAACAGAGGTCGCCACTAACCCCTGCAAATTAGATATATATATATATATATACAAATTATATATATATATAAATATATGTATAATAATTATATATATGTATATACATATATACAAATTATATATATATATGTATACTAATTATATATATGTATATAAATGTTTACAAGTTATAAATATATATGTATATAAATGTATGCAAGTTATATATATATATGTATATAAATATATGCAAATTATATATGTATATAAATGTATGCAAATTATATATATATATATATGTATATAAATGTATGCAAATTATATATATATGTATATAAATGTATGCAAATTATATATATATATGTATATGTATGTATGCAAAATATATATATATATGTATATGTAAGTATGCAAATTATATGATTGATTGATTGTTTGATTGATTTTAGTTTCAGCTCATGAGCTGTGGCCATGCTGGTGCACCGCCATTTGGTGTTGCTACATGGTTTTACTTCACGAAAGCTTTTTAGCGACTGCCATTTGGTGCATGAGAGAGTTCGATGCAGCTGCCCTCATCTGCACCTGCTGCCGTGAAGTTGGTTCATCTGGGACACCTGACAGGAGGAGATCCAGTTTCATTTTAAAGACATCTGCATCCACCCCATGCAGGTCTCTTAGGTTCTTCGAGAGGATATTGAAGAGCTGTGGGCCTCGGAAGCCCAGGCTATCACAGTATCTTGTCCTACATCTTGGTGGCAAATTTGGAGTCCTAGGCACCACGCAGTGGCGCCCAGTTCTGGCATTTGTGTAACTCTCGATGCCAAAGTTCAGGACACGTACTTCCAGGATCTTCCAGATGTATATTATGGCATATCTTTCCGCCTACGCTCCAAGGAATATAGTTTTAATCTCTTGAGTCTTTCCCAGTAGCTTACATTCTGCAATCGTAAGATTGTGGTTTCGATTCCTGGACCGGGCGACGCGTTGTGTTCTTGAGCAAAACACTTCATTTCACGTTGCTCCAGTCCACTCAGCTGGCAAAAAGGAGTAACGCTGCGATGGACTGGCGTCACGTCCAGCTGGGGAACACATACGCCATAGAAACCAGGAAACCGGACCCTTGAGCCTGGTCAGGCTTTAAAAGGGCACATTTAGTTATTTATTTATTTATTTATTTATATTCCGGTGGAGTGGCTGTGTGGTAAGTAGCTTGCTAACCAGCCACATGGTTCCGGGTTCAGTCCCACTGCGTGGCATCTTGGGCAAGTGTCTTCTACTATAGCCTCGGGCCGACCAATGTCTTGTGAGTGGATTTGGTAGACGGAAACTGAAAGAAGCCTGTCGTATATATGTATATATACAGATGTGTATGTTTGAGTTTCTGTGTTTGTCCCCCTAGCATTGCTTGACAACCGATGCTGGTGTGTTTACGTCCCCGTCACTTAGCGGTTCGGCAAAAAGAGACCGATAGAATAAGTACTGGGCTTACAAAGAATAAGTCCCGGGGTCGATTTGCTCGACTAAAGGCGGTGCTCCAGCATGGCCGCAGTCAAATGACTGAAACAAGTAAAATAAAAAAAAATAAAAAATTCCCCTCTCAGATTCACACACTTATTGCAGCGGTCCTTCAGTTTTTCTAAGCCCTGTAAAAGAACTTGAAATGTTGGGCCTCCTACCAAGCCTTTCGTGACACCCTTAAAACCAGGAAATTTACAGCGTCACGTCGTATGATTTAGAGCATCGTTTATTTGTTACATTAATACAGGAGTTTATGCAATACAAATAGAGAAATATTCAGAGGAAACAACGTCTATGGCACATGCAGAAAGTCTTTGTTAGGAATTTAACACTTGGAGTAATTTTTATACATATTTACAGTGCCGTGGTTCGTCTTCTTCTTCATCGATCGTTCTAGGTTGAAAATGCAGCTGTGAAAACAGCTGTGAGGAGAGTGAATGCCAATGGGGTATCGAATCACTTTGAAGGTGGCGAGAAGGGAGAAGATCATGGCGGCTCTGACATCTGCGACACTCTGCCAAATTGGCAGCTACCATCTGACAACCACTAAATTAAAGGTATGATATGAAGGACTTATTACTGCTGTGTTTTGCAGTCGAACGACCAGGGAAGTGGCGGCAATTTTCACTGGAATTATAGGCTGTGACGATCAAGTGAATAACAGCCGTTCATTGGATAGCAACTTGGTTTGCACACGTGATCGAAATGTGATTTCTACGTGGCAAAACTTGGGATTGGATCCAATTGCTGCAACAGACTAGTCACGATTTGAAAGCATTTTGTTGTAGATCTCTTGGATCGGAACTGACTTAAAGTTGCGCACCAACATTTTAAACGCAAAGATGAACCAACATGAATTTGTTAGCAATCGATCGATGTGTTAAAACTGGCAATCAAATCTCGTTCCAATCATTATGCCAATGAGGGTATCATTCCCTGGTCGTTCGACTGCTAAACACAGCAGCAATAAGTCCTTCATATCATACCTTTAATTTAGTGGTTGTCAGATGGTGGCTGCGTCACAAGAAGTGCCTAGGTGTGTCATGGATTTTTAAAAATATATTTTAACGTTTTAAAAATGATCTATATTTAATGGCTGAAATAAATGTTGCTCCTAATTTGGTTTCATAAAAATTTAATTAACAGTAGTCAATTAACAGAGCACGTAGTGCAGTAATTTATATAATTAATAGTAGAATAAGTGCAGCCAGCTGTCACGAGTGAGAGAGTATATTTTAGTAAGACCATGCTTTTACTATTGGGTTGTCCGGAAAGTTCTTGCCGATTTATAGCAGCTTACTTTTCGACTTATTTTAGAACATGGTTGTCCATAAAATAGGATTTTACTACGCCTCCATTTAGAGAACAGTTTAAGCTATCTTTTTGTGGAAGAAGGTTTATGTTCCTATAACCTGTATTAATTCTGTAACCCTTTAAAATAGAAGATAAGAAAGTTCATTTTCGGCACTTGATGCTTTGGGAACCAAACAAAAATTGCTGCAGCTCGGCTGGGATGTGTTACCCCACCCTACATATTCACCAGATATTGCTCCTTCGGATTTCTACTTATTCAGGTCTCTGCAAAATAGTCTTAATGGTAAAAATTTCAATTCCTTGGATGACGTAAAAAGCTACCTTGATGAATTCTTTGCCATGAAACCACCTCAATTCTGGGAAGAGGGTATTTTCAAGTTAAAGGAAAGATGGAGACGCATTGTGCAACAAAATGGTTCATATTTGGTTGATTAAAAATGTAATGGCAAGTATTTATTGAACTTTTTCTTTCCTTTAAAAATC
>NC_043020.1:13082132-13094632 GCF_006345805.1 Octopus sinensis
TGACTGCAACTTCTTGATACAGTATTTCAACTACCGTGGACAATCGACTACGAACTGATATTCTCTTTCTTGTGTATATGAACTTACGGATCTTTTCGGTTTGACCGGCAGTTTTAAAAAATATTTTCCACGTAACTAAACACTTTTAAACTTCCAATACTGGTAGAATGTGTTTATAAAACATCTTTTTCTCTTGGCTTTATTGAGAAAATTCTATAGTTTGTAAGATATTTGTTGCTTTTTTCTTCAATTTCTGCAATTTCAACCAATCAATGACGTCTATTGAGGTAAAAAAAAACATTCTGTACCGTATGAATATGTCCCCCGTTTAAGAAACAGATTGGGTTTATTTACATTTGTGAATAAAAAAGATACCCTTCCCCCCATCCCTTACCCTAACCCTAACGCCAAACTAACCCTAACTAATCCTAACTCTAACCCTAACCCTAAAACAGATTGAAATACAATAGATCGATACTAGGGTCATAATTATGGGTGACATCTTCATATGACACCGCTAGAAAAAACTGCCGGTCAAACCGAAAAGATCCGAACTTACTACTCACTTCGATGGCTCTAGACTCTTTCACTATCTCCTTCATTGCCATTCTTATATGTTCTTAACACGCGCATACATCTATGCTCACACGCACACATACATTTGTTCTCATGACGGCCTGTCTATTATTCTGTACATTTGACAGACACTCAGATACACATGTTATTATATCAATAAATATTCTCTTAATCATTCAACGACGTTGTGTCTCCATTTTCTTTCTGGCACTTATATGTACCATTCAAATTTATATTTATTGTAACGACTGTGTGGTGTACTAAAGAGCTATTCTCGTCACCTCGCATCGCACGGTCCTCACACACCAAACACCTACTTAATGATATCGAAATTCTTTCAGAAAATTCTTTATTATTTTCAAAATAATCTTAAACAAATATAGTGTACATTGACTTCACCTTGCGGCCGTTAAACACGAAGAGACTGCATAAAATTTTATTAGCTGTCTTTGTATTGTCCCTCCCCCATCCTTCGCTCTTGTGACAAATAAATTAAATGATGATCATCATCATCATCATCATCATCATCATTATTATTATTATCATTATTATTATTATTATTATTATTATTATATTATTATTATTATTATTATCATAGGCGTAGGAGTGGCTGTGTGGTAAGTAGCTTGCTTACGAACCACATGGTTCCGGGTTCAGTCCCACTGCGTGGCACCTTGGGCAAGTGTTTTCTACTATAGCCTCGGGCCGACCAAAACCTTGTGAGTGGATTTGGTAGACGGAAACTGAGAGAAACTGAAAGAAGCCCGTGTGTGTTTGAGTGTTTGTGCTGGTCCCCCCAACATCGCTTGGCAACCGATGCTGGTGTGTTTACGTCCTCGTAATCAAGGAACATAAGATACTGTGGGATTTTACAATCCAATGTGACTTCCTAATCAAGGCTCGGAGACCAGATATTGTTCTGGTAGATTCTGTGAGAGCGGACGGCAGCCTGCTGTCAAAGATCTCACAGAGTCTCTTTCCACACATTATAAGCTTTGATACTTGGTTGTTAATTAACGCAGGAGGCACTCAACATCCAAGTACGAATCTCAAAATCCTAGCTGTCCCCAACAGAGCAATTTTGGGGGCTTGCTCTGCTTTCATTTCAATTCCGATTTCTTTGACATATTTCTCGAACTTGGTTGTTAGTGCTCTCAATGCTACAACAACTTCTGGAATGACAGACACTCTTCTCATAGTCCACATTCTTGAAATTTCGTCTTTTAGAAATCTATTTAAAAATCTTTTCCAGTTCTTTGTCACTTATGCGTGCATCCCCAGGTATTGCAATATCTATGATCTTGGTTTCTTTTTTCCCTTTATCTACTACAACAATATCTGGTCTCCGAGCCTCGATTAGAGAGTCACACTGGATTGTAAAATCCCACAGTATCTTATATTCCTTGTTCTCGATGACTCCTGGTTCATGTTCGTACCATTTCCATGCTCTGTTCAGGCCATACTTTTCAGGCCGTATTTTTCCAGTGGACGAACTTAGAGCCACGTTGTCATGCCTCCTTTTGTAGTGCTTTTGGGTCAGTTTGCTCCACTCACTCACAATATGTGAGATTGTTTCGTTTCTGCTGCCACACATCCTAAAAAGCGGGCAACTCACTACTCTTATCTATTTAGAACTTGGTGTAATTAGTTCTCAGAGATTGTTCCTGGGCGCTGCATATCAATACATCAGTGCATCCTTTCAGAGCACTTTTTCTTAGCCATCTTAGTGGTTAACGTATTCGGCTCATGATCGCAAAGTCGTGAGTTCAATTCCCAGTGACGCGTTGTGTCTACGAGCAAGACACTTTGTTCCACGTCGCTCTAGTTGAAGCAGCTGGCAAAACAGAGCTGTACCCGTATATAAAAGGGCCAGCCTTGTCAGATAACTTTGAAGAAAGATGCCCCAGTGTTTAACTGGTATTTATTTTATCAACCCCGAAAGGTTGAAATGCAAGGTCTTGTCTTTTACTTCGATTTCTCTGAGGTATTACCCATAGACTGATTTCATTTTCCAGTTGTTTACTCTTTCCTCTTCATCTTGCTTCTTAACTATTTGTGGGTGCATCACATTTTCAGTAGGCAATATATTGTTGATTCTAACAGAAACAAGCAAGGATTCACCCTGCTATTTGATGTACCATCCCAGACTGTTCTTCTCGTTTACAACGCAGATCTTGTATCCTACGAGACCTCTTCCGCCCCTGTTCCTAGGCACATGCAGTCTGTCAGTATCGCGTTTGGGGTGTTGTTCCTTGTTAATTGTCATCACTTTTCTAGTTCTCCGGTCCATTTCCTCAAGCTCCTTCTTTGTCCACCTAACAACCCCTGCGCCTTATCGCATTAAGGGATCAGCCCCATGTGTTCATTGTCCTGATTTTGTTTCTTTTTTTTTTCCATTGAATCTGCTTCCCATAATTAACTTGGTTCTTTTTTTTGTTGTCGTATTCTACAACACCCAGATATTTTAAAATTTCAACAGAAAATGTTCATATATACGAATTTGACAAATTACACACACACACACACACGGACAGACAGACAGACAGACAGACAGACAGACAGACAGACAGACAGATAGATAGATAGATAGATAGATATGTTTCTTTATTAGCCACACAGGGCTGCACACAGACAGGACAAAATTACAAGGTAGAGCTTTTCTTTTGGGGGTAAAAGAAGGGGGCTTGGTTTTCGATCAAAAGGGATCGTAAATGGAAAGAAAGAGGACAAAAAAGGGGGGGATAAAATAAAATTTTTAAAAAAAAGGGGGAGGTGAGGAAAAAAAAGGGAGTGAGATAGATAGAGAGAGTGAGTGAGTGAGTGAGTGAGATAGATAGATAGATAGATAGATAGATAGATATGGCACACTAGAACTTACAGGGTGCTTCTTTTTCGGATTAATTGTTTATGGAATATACACACACACATCTCATTTATTTTTACTTATTTCAGTAGTAAGACTGCGGCCGAGTTGGGGCACCGCCTTCAAGAACTTTTAGTCGAATGAATCGATCCCAGTACTTTTTTTAGCCTGGTATTTATTCTATTAGTCTCTTTTGCCGAACCACCAGGTTACGGGAACGTAAATACGCCAACACCAGTTTTGTCAAGTGGTGGGAAACAAACACGCGCTCGCACACACACACACACACATGCTTCTTTCAGTTTCCGTCGACAAAAAGTTTTGGCCAATCCGAGTTCATCGTAGAAGACACCCAAGGTGCCTCGCAGTGGGACTGAACCTGGAACCATGTGGTCAGAAAGCAAACTTCTTACCACACACACACACACACACACATACAGAGAGAGAGAGGGGGGAGAGAGAAAGCGAGAGGGGGACAGACAGAGGAAGGAGTGTCAGATAAATAGATGGGTAACAGTAAATTATGAATTAGCCATTTTTAGTATCATTTCAAGCTCAAAAATAAAATATACTTTGTGCCAGTCAAAATTTAGGGAATCAATTTCTGCAGATTTTCTATTTTAGAACAGAAGTATGGTTTCTAAATGCTACCTTATTCCAACTAAACCACACAGCATATAATAAACAACATGCAATATTAATATTTCCTTCAATATTGTCGATGCCACTGGCAAATTTTTATTTAGACGTTTCCACTGTTATGTGTCTTTTATATTTTATTTCCTTCTTCAAACTGTTGACTTAACGATGTTCGTTTTCTTCATATTTTAAAGTTCCATTTTCTCGCATCTTTCATTTCTTTCCTCTTGTTCTAATTCAGTTTCCTGCTGTCTTTTTCCCCCCTTCTGTCTACTGGGTTCTTGCATATTTTCCATTTATTCTCTTCACTTTGGTTCTTTTTGCTTAGAGAAAATACTTATTATGTTTTCTTGCTTCCATTTTATGATAACACTTCAGAATATTCCTTAAAGGAATGTAGAGAAGAAATTAACTTAACTTAAGAAAAAATTGGGGTTAAGATTCTATAAAATGTCATTGTACCTTGCTTCCTTCCCATCATCCTTCTGGTAATAGCTCCTCGTTTTCTCAAGCTATACTTATTCCACTTTACTCAAGTGACCACACTTCCCTTCACCTTTCTGTCTCTGATATTACCTAACACAGTAGTTTTCCTGCATCTCAGTTACAACGCGAACAAAACTTATTTTACGCCTTAGAACAACACAATCCACTGGTCTAAACATGTTCGATTTACACACACACACACATGCGTGCACGCACAAACACACATAAACACACACATACACATACGCACACACATACACACATCACGAACATACACTCACACAAACACAACACCAGCACGTCAAAATATTCAATTTACCACAGCTATTGATACACACTATGATTCCATTCACTACACACGTACACACACATACACACACGTACAGATACTTACATATATACACACACTGCATTACATATGCAGCACCTCACATACGATTATTCTTAACTACTTTTATATAAACACAAATGCACGCGCACGTATTTACACAGCAATGTGTACACAAACACATACACATACACACTCACATACACAGGAACACTTGCATGTATACACATAATGTATTACAAACACACCACCTTACATACTGATCAACGCACATACACGCAGGCACGCTCACACACACACACACTCGTCTACGTACTCTTGTATAATCACAATTACACTTCCTTCAACTAAAAATTACTAGCATGCCTGTCGTCCCTCTTTAGAAACTCTCTCTTAGCTGAAAAACCCGCTTCTTTCCCTGTCATTTCCTATCTGCTATTCATTACACACGATTCCATTTTAATCAAACCTGTAATACCATTTTACAGAGCTTTTCTTCTTCCACTCTTTTGTATCTTCTTTTTCCTCTGCCTCTTCTTGACAAAAGACCACTGTCCGAAACGTAAAATACTTTTTAAAATTTCTTCAACACTAGTTCATTATAAACTGCATATAAACTATTTACCGATATTTGGGGGCGGGGGATGATAGAATGTGCGGTAATGGATTGGCATGACCGGTAGAGCATCTAAAAAAGTATTTTGCGGTACTTGTTCTGGCTTTTTACGTTATGAGTTCAAATTCTGCAGGTTTCAACTTCCCTTTCATCATCCCTCCAATGTCAAGAGAACGAAATAACACTCAGGTACTAGCAATATTGGCTTAAAATGTTGGCACAAGGCCAGTAATTCCGAGGGAGAAGCTAAGTAGATTAGATCAACCCCAGTGCTTTTAGCGATCCCGAAAGGATGAAAGGTAAAGTCGGCTACAGCGGCATTTAAATTCAAAACGTAAAATAGGAAGAAATGCCGCTAAGCATTTTATCTGGCGCAGTAAGGGGTTGATTTCAAATTTTAGTGGCAGTAAGGCGGCGATTTCAAATTTTAGTGGCAGTAAGGCGGCGATTTCAAATTTTAGTGGCAGTAAGGCGGCGATTTCAAATTTTAGTGGCAGTAAGGGGTTGATTTCAAATTTTAGTGGCAGTAAGGCGGCGATTTCAAATTTTAGTGGCAGTAAGGCGGCGATTTCAAATTTTAGTGGCAGTAAGGCGGCGATTTCAAATTTTGGTACAACGCCAGTAGTTTCGGGGAAAGGGGATAAGTCAATTACATTGACCCCAGTATAAAACTGGTACTTATTTTATTGACCTCGAAAGGATGAAAGGTAAAGTCGACCTCGGCGGAATTTGAACTCAGAACGTAGCGCCAGACGAAATACCTATTTCTTTATTACCCACAAGGAGCTAAACACAGAGGGGACAAACAAGGATAGATAGACGGATTACGTCGATCATATCGACCCCAGTGCGTAACTGATACTTATTTAATCGACCCCGAAAGGATGAAAGGCAAAGTCGACCTCGGCGGAATTTGAACACAGAACGTAGCGGCAGACGAAATACCTATTTCTTTACTACCCACAAGGGGCTAAACACAGAGGGGACAAACAAGGACAGACAAAGGGATTAAATCGATTACATCAACCCCAGTGTATAACTGGTACTTAATTTATCGACCCCGAAAGGATGAAAGGCAAAGTCGACCTCGGCGGAATTTGAACTCAGAACGTAGCGCCAGACGAAATACCTATTTCTTAATTACCCACAAGGGGCTAAACACAGAGGGGACAAACAAGGACAGACATAGGTATTAAGTCGATTACATTGACCCCAGTGCGTAACTGGTACTTAATTTATCGACACCGAAAGGATGAAAGGCAAAGTCGACCTCGGCGGAATTTGAACTCAGAACGTAGCGCCAGACGAAATACCTATTTCTTTACTACCCACAAGGGGCTAAACATAGAGGGGACAAACAAGGACAGACATAGGTATTAAGTCGATTTCATCGACCCCAGCGCGTGACTGGTACTTAATTTATCGACACCGAAAGGATGAAAGGCAAAGTCGACCTCGGCGGAATTTGAACTCAGAACGTAGCGCCAGACGAAATACCGCTAAGCATTTTTCCTGGCGTGGTAACGGCTCCGACAGCTCGCCGTTCTGCTGCTGCTGCTAGCAGTATTACTGTTTTATGATTTTATGAACATTTTTAGAATATTAGAATTTTAGAATGACCACTGAGGATAAAATATGAGAATATTGGGAAACACATTATTCATAAAATTCTAACTGCAATGTAAGATAAGAGATCAATATTCGGACTTAAAAATTGATTGATCGATCTATTGATTAATACCTAGACTCTTTTACTCTTTTACTTGTTTCAGTCATTTGACTGGAGCACCGCCTTTAGTCGAGCAAATCGACCACAGGACTTATTCTTTTGTAAGCCCAGTACTCATTCTATGTGACTCTTTTGCTGAACCGCTAAGTTACGGGGCCGGAAAGATATTGCCATCGGTTGTCAAGCGATGTTGGGGGGACAAACACACACACACACACACACACACACACACACACACACACACACACACACAACACACACACACACACATATATATATGAACATATATACGACGGGCTTCTTTCAGTTTCCGTCTACCAAATCCACTCACAAGGCTTTGGTCGGCCCGAGGCTATAGTTGAAGACACTTGCCCATGGTGCCACGCAGTAGGACTGAACCCGGAACTATGTGGTTGGTAAGCAAGCTACTTACCACACAGCCACTCCTGCGCCTGGAAATCTTACCATGCTATTTCCCTGGAATCACGGTTTTTCTACATGGTCATTTGTTCTGCTAAATCTAGCAGCTAAATCACCCTTCAAACCACATCCTAACTCCCTCAAAAAAAGGGAAGGACCAGTTAGATAATAATTTCAGATTTTGGCACAAGGCCAGCAATTTTTAGGGAGAGTGGAGGTAAGTCGATTACACAAGCCCCAGTGTTTAACTGGTATTTATTTTATCAACCCCGAAAGGTTGAAATGCAAAGTCGACCGCCATGGAATTTGAACCGAGTAAAAAGCCGGAAGATATGCAACTAAGCATTTTGTTCGACACGCTAACGAATTTTCCAGCTCGCTGCCGTAAGGGCACATGAGATAACGCAGTCTTATAAGTCGAGATACGGAAGGCGCGTGGCCTAGTGGTTAGCGTATTTGGCTCACGATCGCAAGGTCGTGAGTTCAATTCCCAGTGACGCGTTGTGTCTATGAGCAAGACACTTTGTTTCACGTCGCTCTAGTTGAATCAGCTGGCAAAATGGAGCTGTACCTGTATTTAAAAGGGCCAGCCTTGTCAGATAACTTTGAATATGTACTAGTCTCCGTAGTCTTTGTAATTGTTATCTTTATATATAAAAGTGAAGTTGTGTGTCTGTCTCCTACGATTTAGATTCCTAACTACTCCCACATTTTGCGGTGCAGTTTAACCAAAACCGGGTATCTTATAGTCGTGATTCATATCGAGCTCTTCTGGGTATTAGCGCGCGTCTACGATGAGTCTACGATTTTAAAAATAATTTACCATCATTTTTTTCCATTTTAATGCATATTTTTTTAATATAAGGGAAGTAACTCTCTAAAAATGTCTACGATGAGTCAACGATTTAAAAAAAATTTACCATCATATTTTTTCCATTTTTAATGCATTTTTTTGCTATTTTTTGGCTATAACTCTCTAAAAATGCTTTATAGTTATTTCCCTTACAAACCCGAGCAACGCCGGGCGATACTGCTAGTATATATATATATATTGCGGCGTACGTACACTTAATTCTCTTATATTTATGTAAGCATTCCACTAAACTTTGTACGACTTCTACACACACTTTCTCTGTCTTTCTTACTTTGTACTTCACTGTCTCTGTCTTTCTCTTTTCTCGCCTCTTTGATTCTTCGGTCTCCTCTTTCCCCACTCTCTCACATTTCTTTGCCTTCTTACTTTGCACTTCACTGACCCTGTCTTTCTTTTATCCCGCCAATCCTTGGCACGCTCTCTTTCTTCTCCCCCTCATTAATTCCTTCTTTCACTCTCTCTTCTCCCCCTCCTTAATTCCTTTGTTCCTCTTTTTCTCTCTCTTCTCCCTCTCTTTAATTCCTTTGCCCTTTTTTCTCACTCTTCTCTTCTCACGTGACCGCTGGCTATAGCCTTTCCGCTTCTGACCAGCGCCACAACATCGTATTCTTCGTCTGCCGTAAGGCATTATTTTTCAAATACGCCAGTTAAGTTCAACTGTCTAAAGTCGAAAGACGCCTGTTGTTTTGTCCTGACATTATTATTATTATTATTATTATTATTGTTGTTTTTTGCATTTATATTCGTATTATTTTTTGTTTTTTTGTATTTATATTCGTGTAACATCGTCCGTTTTTCTGTCCTTGTTTCGTATACATTCGATCCTTTTTCCAAGAAATCTAATGCTCGTATTTTAGTTTTTCCTTGGGGCTGGCCAGATTGAAGCAATCTCAAGATTAATCAGCCGAAATTGCGAGGATGATCCGGTTCTTGACTGAAGATTAGAGGCTTCGAATGACCCGTCCATTTTTTGTATCGTCTATTTGAATGTTTTGCGTTCTTGTCCCATTTTGTATATATATATATATATATATATATATATATATATATATATATATATATATATATATATATATACAAAATGGGACAAAATGGGTTAGGGTGTTAGACCCCCAATCATAAGATTGTGGTTTCAATTCCTGGACTGGCTGATGCATTGTGCTCTTAAGCCTTGTCACACTCGTATGTGTCACGCTGAATCTCCCTGAGAACTACGTTAAGCGTACATGTGTCTGTGGAGTGCTCAACCACATGAACGTTAATTTCACGAGCAAGCTGTTCAGTTGATCAGATCAGTGGAGGCGCAATGGCCCAGTGGTTAGGGCAGCGGACTCGCGGTCATAGGATCGCGGTTTCGATTCCCAGACCGGGCGTTGTGAGTGTTTATTGAGCGAAAACACCTAAAGCTCCACGAGGCTCCGGCAGGGGATGGTGGTGATCCCTGCTGTACTCTTTCACCACAACTTTCTCTCACTCTTACTTCCTGTTTCTGTTGTACCTGTATTTCAAAGGGCCGGCCTTGTCACTCTCTGTGTCATGCTGAATATCCCCAAGAACTACGTTAAGGGTACACGTGTCTGTGGAGTACTCAGCCACTTACACGTTAATTTCACGAGCAGGCTGTTCCGTTGATTCGAATCAACCGGAACCCTCGTCGTCGTAACCGACGGAGTGCTTCCATGATCAGATCAACCGGAACACTCGTCGTCGCAGCCGACGGAGTGCCATAAGCTGAGAATAGTGGCGGCTGGAATACTTTTCCTGTTAAGTCAGCATGATCAATGCTAGCTCTGGGTTAAACAAACAACAGACTACATTTAGACTTATATTAGTAAAAAAACATTTTAAAAGAGGAATTCGGTTCGCTGAGTCAATTGCTTATAATTCGTTAATTATTGACATCTCTCTCTAATTACTATCATAACTCGGTAATTGCTGACATTAGACCATCACTCGATTCTCATAGCTTCCTCTTTACTATGTTACAGATCGTTCTTTAGCTCGTTTTAACCTTTACAGTTGAGACCATACTGGAAAAGTACCAATGTTATAGCAACAATATTATTTCACAACCATCAAAATCTACGAGATTCGAAAATATTTCCTGGCTTCTTAAGATTTAAAAATAATTTTCACTTTTTATTTGTTTATTCCCTATTAAATGCAATTTATATGATTTAGCAGCGCAGTCGTAAAATGGTATGCTTCCAGAAAGTCATGTTTGTTCCTTCTCGAGCCACGCCTGGCTCATAAGGGCCGGTTTCCCGGTTCCTTTGGCATATAGGTTCCCCACCTGGACGGGACGCCGGTCCGTCGCAGGTGAGCTGCAAGATGCAGGAGGAAAGAGTGAGAGAAAGTTGTAGCGAAAGAGTCAGCAGAAGTTCGCCATTGCCTTCTGCCGGAGCCGCGTGGAGCTTAGGTGTTTCACTCATAAATACACACATCGCCTAGTCTGAGATTCGAACCTGCGATCCCTCGACTATGTGCCTCCACATAAAATACTTAGTGCCATTCCAGGCTCATAAGGCCGGTTTCCCGGTTCCTTTGGCATATAGGTTCCCCACCTGGACGGGACGCCGGTCCGTCGCAGGTGAGCTGCAAGATGCAGGAGGAAAGAGTGAGAGAAAGTTGTAGCGAAAGAGTCAGCAGAAGTTCGCCATTGCCTTCTGCCGGAGCCGCGTGGAGCTTAGGTGTTTCACTCATAAATACACACATCGCCTAGTCTGAGATTCGAACCTGCGATCCCTCGACTATGTGCCTCCACATAAAATACTTAGTGCCATTCCAGGCTCATAAGGGCCGGTTTCCCGGTTTTAGTAGCGTAGAAATTCCCCACCTGGACGGGACGCCGGTCCATCGCAGGATTACTCATTTTTGCCAACTGAGTGGACTGGAGCAATATGAAATGAAGTGTTTTGCACAAGAACACAACGCATCGCCCGGTCCAGGAATCGAAATCACAACCTTACGATCATGAGTTCAACACCCTAACCACTAAACCACACGCCTCCACCAGAAAGTCATGATGACAACACGGTTTCGAAACCCGGTTGAGTCATTTTTATAACCGCATTTACTTATGTTTTGAGAACGGAGTAGAGTGAACGACGTAGTTGCAAAAATCGAAAAGCACAAGTTCCACAGGGCTGGACATGTCGCAAGATTCACAGACAACAGGTGGACCCATGAAGTTGCCGTGTGGTTTCCAAGAGATCGTAAAAGGCCACTCGGTAAGTTTCTGTGGCAACGGGTAGATAATTTAGCAAAACAATTTGAGCCAAAACAGAAAAGACGAGTTCAATCAAGAAAGAATTGGAAGTGCATTGTGATCAGTGGTGTATGACATCATCTAATAGTTTGATCGATATCGTTATCTATTCGTGTATATGTCACTATTTTACGCTTGATTTTAATTGGGGAAAAATTTGAGCTGCAACGTATCCATGCAACGAATCTGAAAGCAAGTTTGAATATGAAAGTAAAAGTATTTGTATCAACAATTAACACTAAATTAGGGCTGTGACTTATACAGGAGTGCAACTTTTATCCGTTGCTTTCGCGGATTCCCACGATTCTCTGTTACCATTCAGTTTTATCTTATAATAATTCTGCTTGTCATTACGTTACTTAGCCCGTTGGTAACGCTCTCATGTGATTAGAGAAAAAGAGGGAGAAAGAAAAGAGAGAAAGAAAAAAGAGGGAGAGTGCAAAAAAGGGAGAGAGAAGCGTCCGTGATGTGAGGTAGAGGGAATGTAATTGTAACACTTTAACGTGATTAGTTGAAGAGAAAGAGAGGAGAAAGAAAAAAGAAATAGAAAAAGAGGATAAGGCGAAGACTGAGAGAGAAAGAGGGAGAGAGAAAAAGACGGAGAGAGAAAAAGACGGAGAGAGATAATGAGGGAGAGAGCAGCGTCCATGACGTGAAGTAGGGGGAATGTAATATTTATTACGTGGTTAAAAAAGTTAGTT
>NC_043020.1:13099632-13102132 GCF_006345805.1 Octopus sinensis
CCGGGTGGTACTTTATGTATCCAATGTTTTTCGAAATGTTACGGTATAAAAGCAAGGAGTGAGAAAAGAATGAGAAGCCAAATGGCAGGGAGCCATTTTATGTTGGAAGACCGAATTGAAGTTGACAATATGAATACATACATGCTTACAGAAAGAGAGACAGACAGAGATAGACAGACAGACAAACAACCGTTACGATTTATTAATTGAACCCGAGTGACATAAATAACATTGGGTTTCCTCATACACAGAGAGAAATATACTCAAACACATAAACAGTGAAAGAGAGAGAGAAAGAGAGAGAGAGAGAGAAGAGAGAGAGAGAGAGAGAGAGAGAGAGAGAGAGAGAGAGAGAGAAGAGAGAGAGAGAGAGAGAGAGAGAGAGAGAGAGAGAGAGAGAAAGAGAACGGGAGGAAGAGAAAGTTGTAGCGAAAGAGTCAGCAGAAGTTTGCCATTACCTTCTGCCGGAGCCGCATGGAGCTTAGGTGTTTCACTCATAAATACACACATCGCCTAGTCTGAGATTCGAACCATCGATCCCTCAATTATGTGCCTCCACATAAAATACTTATTGTCATTCCAGGCTCATAAGGGCCGGTTTCCCGGTTTAGTAGCGTAGAAATTTCCCCACCTGGACGGGACGCCGGTCCATCGCAGGATTACTCATTTTTGCCAACTGAGTGGACTGGAGCAACATGAAATGAAGTGTTTTGCTCAAGAACACAACGCATTGCCCGGTCCAGGAATCGAAATCACAACCTTACGATCATGACAGAGACAGACAGAGACAGACACACAGACAGAGTCTGTGTAGAGAAAAAAACGAAAGAAACGTTAAACGTCTGATGTCAGATAAATCAGCGTCGCCAAAAAGCGGCGACAAAGCAGCTATGCCATAACGTCACACAGCCTTTTTGTTACCTGACTACTAAAAAGAGGTCCGTTGTCAGCTAAAAACCAACGAAAATCGTGATTTGTTTGTAATACAGAAAATAGGTTAAGGACTTCTATAATACTTTGAAATTGGTGAGAGCAGATGCCAACAATTAGGGAGTAAGCTCTTTTCAACCTTGGCCATATCTCCAACGTATTCTGAAATGATGTTAAGAGAGGTCTTATGATTGGAGCCAAGTTGAAACAGAAGTTAGCTGCCATTGACAGGTGCATTTTGTTGAGACACTCTAAAGAGAAGTGGTATCAACGCAGCCATTTCCTGAACTTTCGCGGAGCCATGTACAAGAGAAATGTTGACAAGTAGGACGTGAAGGAAGGAGTAGGCAAACAAGTTCCCGTGAAAGTGGTTTGACCCCTGCCGTCTTCAGGGGAACGGAATTGCATAGAATGATTGCTATCTATGGCTCCATTCTTCATTGCTGGTAGAAAAATTCAAAGTAGGAAAAGCTCGCAGCCGTATGATGCTAGTAGACTCTGTAGATGCCGTTGTTCAGAGGACCTAACTTAAAAGAGTTGACAGGAACAAAAAGGCCTGTGAGAAACGACGGGTTGAGTAGGGTCCAATTTAAAAATAAGGGGGTGATATATGAGTAGAAGATAATGTCTGGACGGTTACAAAGCCAAATAGATATCTCGCTAGAATAATAATGGTTTCAAATTTTGGCACAAGGCCAGCAGTTTCGGTGGTGGGGATAAGTCGATTGTATCAACCCGTACTTAACTGGTACTTACTTTATTAAAGCCGAAAGGATGAAAGGCAAAGTCAGCCTTGGCGGAATTTGTATCCAGGACGTAAAGCCGGAAGAAAAGCCGTTAAGCATTTTCTCCGGCGTGCGAACGATTCTTATTTCTTTACTGCCCACAAGGGGCTACACACAGAGGGGACAAACAAGGACAGACAAACGGATTAAGTCGATTATATCGACCCCAGTGCGTAACTGGTACTTATTTAATCGACCCCGGAAGGATGAAAGGCAAAGTCGACCTAGGCGGAATTTGAACTCAGAACGTAACAGCAGACGAAATGCCTAATTCTTTATTACCCACAAGGGGCTACACACAGAAAGGAGAAACAAGGACAGACAAACGGATTAAGTCGATTATATCGACCCCAGTGCGTAACTGGTACTTATTTAATCGACCCCGGAAGGATGAAAGGCAAAGTCGACCTAGGCGGAATTTGAACTCAGAACGTAACAGCAGACGAAATGCCTAATTCTTTATTACCCACAAGGGGCTACACACAGAAAGGAGAAACAAGGACAGACAAACGGATTAAGTCGATTATATCGACCCCAGTGCGTAACTGGTACTTATTTAATCGACCCCGGAAGGATGAAAGGCAAAGTCGACCTAGGCGGAATTTGAACTCAGAACGTAACAGCAGACGAAATGCCTAATTCTTTATTACCCACAAGGGGCTACACACAGAAAGGAGAAACAAGGACAGACAAACGGATTAAGTCGATTATATCGACCCCAGTGCGTAACTGGTACTTATTTAATCGACCCCGGAGGATGAAGGCAAAGTCGACCTAGCGGAATT
>NC_043020.1:13107132-13122132 GCF_006345805.1 Octopus sinensis
ATATTTTGCAACTGAGCCGATAAACATATTCTTGTGATGTAGTAGGGCATAATAATAATAATGATAATAATAATAATGATGATAATAATAATAATGTCCATGACTAGCTAGAATAGCAACAATGATAACGGGAATAATTTCTAAGGCCACAGTCGGAGTCAGAAACCTCTGGTCATATCGACCCACTGTGTGATTTAGCTGGATAAGAACTCCGAAAGGGTATTTACCCATTACTCATTTATTTATAACTACTTGTTTATTCTGTTAAACTTGAGTATTTTGTGTTTGTTTTCAACTGCACTAAGCCCTGAATAGAACAGAGGGAATAAGAGGTGCGTCGTATTCATGTTTATCCCATGAAGCAAACATGAAACCAAGACTAGAAACGGCCAATAATAACTCACCCTACTGGGATCTAAACTCTCCTCCCAGTTTCTTTCTCTCCACTCGTGAGAGAGAGAGACACACACAGTGAGATTTAAGTTATTTACTGAATTCACCTGACATGGTGTTTTTTTTTCTCACTGAAAACAGTTCTGGGAGTTTGTGAACATGTAAATTGTGTACAGATGTCTTTTAATATACAAATGTGTGCATATATACATACACGTACACGCACATGTAATTTGTGTGCTAATTCCAGAAAAGTCAAATGGAGAATCCCTGGAATGTTTTACAAATTACTCTTACCACAAACTGATTGGGTTTGGAGGATGCAAATCAGTTTTGCTTTTTCTTTATTGGTAAATTCCACTATTTTAGGCTTCTATGTAAATCTCTTGTTACTTAGACCGCCTCCCTCCAAGAAAACTTATAACCTGAGTTCAAGAGGTGTAGATTTTGCATTGGATCACCATAGCTGTTCTCTTTTTCCACAACTTGTAGACAAGACGTAGGAGTGGCTGTGTGGTAAGTAGCTTGCTTACGAACCATATGGTTCCGGGTTCAGTCCCACTGCATGTCACCTTGGGCAAGTGTCCTATACTATAGCCTCGGGCCAACCAAAGACGGAAACTGAAAGAAGCCCATCATATATATATATGTATGTATATATATATAGATGTGTTTGTGCCCCCAACATCGCTTGACAACTGATGTTGCTGTGTTTACATCCCTGTAATCTAGCGGTTCGACCAAAGACGGAAACTGAAAGAAGCCCATCATATATATATATGTATGTATATATATGTAGATGTGTTTGTGCCCCCAACATCGCTTGACAACTGATGTTGCTGTGTTTACATCCCTGTAATCTAGCGGTTCGGCAAAAGAGACCGATAGAATAAGTACTAGGCTTACAAAGAATAAGTCCTGGGGTCGATTTTCTCGACTAAAGGCAGTGCTCCAGCATGGCCACAGTCGAATGACTGAAACAAGTAAAAGAGTAAAGAGTAAGACACTCACCTCCCCTGGGCAGCTGACTTCTATAACTATTTATAACTTTTGGCTCCTGTCTCCTGTTCATCAAATTAACATGCAAGTAGCTGAGCACTCCACAGACATGTATATCCTTAACGTAGTTCTCAGAGTGATTCAGTGTGTCACAGAATGTGACAAGGCTGGCCCTTTGAATTACAGACACAACTCATTTTTATCAGCTGAGTGGACTGGAGCAATGTGAAATAAAGTGTCTTGCTCAAGGACACAATGTGTTGCCAGGAATCGAACTCCTGATTGTGTAATGATGAGACAAATACCATAACCACTAAGGTACATGCCTTCATTAGGGGTGAGAAGGATTAAAAGGACTGTGTGAAACCCTTGATACCAGTTGAGAAAACTCCATATATGTGGTCTTAAATCAAACATCACAAAGAGGTGGTGTTCACACCAGTTCCCCCTTTTTTTCTTATTGGAATGTTTCACCAATATTTTTTATTTTTAAAAGTGTAGATACATTCTACTTCTTTGCATCTTTGATATGTCCAGTAGAACAATCCTTCCTGTGGATGATAATAACCTCATAAATAATTCATTGGGTGAATGCAAAATAGTGAGACTCTAAACCATAACATCAGGGTCAAATATTAATATACTGGTCACTCAAAGACGCATGGCTCAGTGGTTAGAGCGTCAAGCTTACGATCGTGAGGTTGTGAGCTCGAATCCCGGACCGGGCTGCGTGTTGTGTTCTTGAGCAAGGCACTTTATTTCACGTTGCTCCAGTTCACTCAGCTGTAGAAATGAGTTGCGACGTCACTGGTGCCAAGCTGTATCGACCTTTGTCTTTCCCTTGGATAACACTGGTGGCGTGGAGAGGGGAGGCCGGTATGCATGGGCGACTGCTGGTCTTCCATAAAACAACCTTGCCCGGACTTGTGTCTAGGAGGGTAACTTTCTAGGTGCAATCCCATGGTCTGTGTTGTGACCGAAGGGGGTCTCCGGTCACTCAAAGATGAATACAAAAGCATTCAGCATTTTCATGTTTGAATCTGCCAGAATGGATTAAGGTACCTTATTACTTAGGAAATAGTTTTGGTAACAATGTTGTGTCTTGTGGAAATGTAGAACCTTTAGACATTTTTCGACGGCTGGTGATGAGATGAGTGACACCTTCCACATTGGTAAGGCACAATTGACCTTTTCTATCATTTTACGGAGGTTTGGGAGTACCCTTATCTTACTTATTGATCAGGTATTTAGTAGCTGCCTCCTGTTCCTGGATAGAGAAAGTGTAGCCGTCTAGGTGGTTTGGGATATATCCATCATAGATTGCAAAGAGGATGCTCTTCTGTTAATGTTGTTGGTCTCCTCCAACCTGTGGACGATAAGTATTTCTTATTCCAGTCGAACCAATTCTACTATATGGCTCAGAAACCTGGACGTTATCAAAGAAGCTTGAGAGGCGGTTGGATGGATTTTACACTTGCCTTCTTATGAGAGCTCAAAATCTCTTGTGGAAGCGTCATCTAACCAAAATACAAATATATGGAAAACTACCACCTGTATCATCTCTTGTGAAAGGTAGGAGAGTCCATTTTGATGGACATTGTTGTAGAGCTGAAAACGAGGCAATTTCTACTCTTCTCCTCTGGAAGCCATCTGCTCATGATACCAGAGAGTGCACACTCTCCTACCCTGATGTTATCTCCAGGGATACAGGTATCCAGCCACAGGACCTCTGTAATGCTATGATGGACCGTGAAGTCTGGCGTAGCATGGTAAATTCCATTGTCTCAACCACGGTCGAACAATGATGATGATGATTCCAGTTTCTGTTCTGCTATTCTTGGGTTATGTGAAACAACTCCTACACTTACAGTAACCTATTCAGGAATTCTTCATCTATTCACAAGATGTTTACTATTTACACTGTTCCGTACACATGTGATGTCCTCATCTCTCCCTTTGCTTTCCAGTTGATATTGCCCGAGTGTTACATTGTGAGATTGAAAAGCTGTTAGGATGGACCTTATGCCTTTGTCTCCAACCTTCCATCTTACACATATATATCCTCTGTGTGTTGTTTGATTTAATACCACCTCCATGCAAGTGGCACGTAAAAAGCACCATCCGATCGTGGCCGTTGCCAGCCTCGCCTGGCCTCCGTGCCAGTGGTACGTAGAAAGCACCATCCGATCGTGGCCGTTGCCAGCCTCATCTGGCACCTGTGCAGGTGGCATGTAAAAAGCACCCACTACACTCACGGAGTGGTTGGCATTAGGAAGGGCATCCAGCCGTAGAAACTCTGCCAGATCAGACTGGGCCAGGCGCAGCCTTCTGGCTTCCCAGACCCCAGTTGAACCGTCCAACCCATGCTAGCATGGAAAGCAGACGTTAAACGATGATGATGATGATGATATGGGGTTTTTGTTAACTGGTATCAAGGATTTCACACAGTCCTTTTAATCCTTCTCACCCCTAATGAAGGCATGTACCTTAGTGGTTATGGTATTTGTCTCATCATTACACAATCAGGAGTTCAATTCCTGGCAACACATTGTGTCCTTGAGCAAGACACTTTATTTCACATTGCTCCAGTCCACTCAGCTGATAAAAATGAGTTATACCTGTAATTCAAAGGGCCAGCCTTGTCACATTCTGTGACACACTGAATCACTCTGAGAACTACGTTAAGGATATACATGCCTGTGGAGTGCTCAGCTACTTGCATGTTAATTTGATGAACAGGCTGTTTCATTGAGGGGTTTGACTGGAACCCTTGTCATCATAACCAACTGAGGCCAGTTTAGTTTTTTTCTCACCCTTGACATTCCGTTTCTCACATCATATTCTTATAATCTCACACCTTTTCCCTTCCACTCTCTTCCATTTTCAATCCTCATTCTTCTATTCATCCATTCAGTGATATTTACCTTAAACAAATAGGCCCAACATAGAGGACTGCAGCAGAAGTCTGTATCCTGGGCAGGTCAAGGCAAACACTCTCGTTGAGATCATCATCATCATTGTTTAACATCCGTTTTCCATGCTAGCATGGGTTGGACGGTTCAACCAGGGTTTGGGAAGCCAGGAGGCTGCACCTGGCTCCAGTTTGATCTGGCAGTGTTTCTGAACCCGTTACCCTCTGCATTAGGACCGGTATCCACCTATAGAAACCATACTTGGAAATGGAATTTTTGAGTGAGTCATGATCCTGTAATCCATTTAGGAGGGTAGTAACTCCAGATAAACCTTGTGACAGATTAGCATCCCCCTCATGAGCAGGGAATTTTGTAATCTCAATCACTCATACACCATGGATACCGAGTTAAGCTCTGGCCTTGTGAATCCTTAGGCTCATGACAGACTCTTAACCCCCCACTTAAATCCAAATGAAACTTGACTTGCACTGTGGTGATACATCCATCTCTTGCCAGTATTGGTAGCTGACATAAACTAACAATGATGTGTGTATTTATACTTGTATGTACTACTTTTACTATTGATCGTAGCAGGTGGAGAAGGATTGTGCATGAGGGGACAGCCACATTTGAGAAATCTCGAGTTGTACATGAGAAAGTAAGGAGGGATGTCAGGAAGGGCATCGCTATTAGACTTCCAGAAGGGAAGGTTCTCCCTTTGATTCTGACATGCAATGTCTGTGCAAGACCCTGCCTCAGTAAAGCTGGACTCATGAGTCATCTTCGTAGTCATAAAACGAGACAGATGAGTGACAACCTGGCCACTGGTGGTGGTGTAACACACCATACTAATCATATCTGTCGGACATGTGGAAGAGAGTGTAATTCAGCAGGAGGACTTAAACGACATGCAAAGGTACATGAAGCCCAGTTACAACTACAGCCGGCTATTACCAGTGAAGGTTTTAGTTGCCAATTTTGTACAAGACATTGTAGATCTTTAGCTGGGCGAAAAAGTCACATTCGATCACAGCACCAGTAACAGTTAAGCTTCGTGCAATGGTCATACTCGATAACGAGGGGGCAGCCATAATAATAATAATAATAATAATAATAATAATGTACTACTTGTACTTACAGTGGCATTCATTTGGGGTGGGTTGAACTGGCTCTGACCAAAATGTTCACCATATCCCTCATAAATGCTGACCCCCCCCACTCCTATCTGGTGATCAGCCACAGTTCAGGCAGTAATGGATCAAATTTGACAAATACCCCAATGGGAGAGCAAGCATGTTGACAGTGTGGATGCTATAGCTGGAGTTGCCATTCACTGTTGAAGTGTAGAGTTCATGTTTGGAATTTCAGTCAGAGTACAAGTTCACGTGTGGTATCCATTCACATACATACAGACTTTGGGTCAGTGTTATCCATAGCAGCTCATCTTGCAGTCAATTGTTGACCATTGTAGAGGATTCGCTTACCAAGTCACCGCTGCTTATCGGTACTGACATAGCCTGGGTTTGAAGCAGGTTCTAGAGGCATGCTTTAACAAAAGCTAGTGGGTACCTTACTTCCAGTGTTCTTCCAGCATGCTGGACCCCAACCCGGAATTTCTGAAGGCCTGTGCTATATCCATGCATCATCATCATTGTTTAACGTCCATTTTCCATGCTGGCATGGGTTGGACGGTTCGACTGGGGTCTGGGAAGCCAGGAGGTTGCATCAGGCTCCAGTCTGATCTGGCAGTGTTTCTATAGCTGAATGCCCTTCCTAACACCAACCACTCCTTGAGTGTAGTGGGTGCTTTTTACGTGCCACCAGCACAGGGGCCAGAGGAGGCTTGTGTGTATGTATGTATAACTGATGTACACAGAAATGTGCAATCCCATTCCTGTGGGAGATGATAGCAATTTTAGCCCAAAGTGTTTGAGTTGTAGTTGCTAATGTATGATCGTCATCATTTTGCATCTGCTTTTCTTGCTGGCATGAGTTGGCGCAGGCATGGCTGTGTGGTTAGGGAGCTTGCTTCCTAGCTACATGGTTTCGGGTTCAGTCCCACTGCGTGGCACTTTGGGCAGGTGCCTTCCACTATAGTACTGAGTCGACCGAAGCTTTCTGATTGAATTCGGTAGGTGGAAGTTACTGCCGTGTGTGTATGTGTGCGTATAGCTGCTCAGTGCCTCTCCGAAAGAGAGAGAGGGGTCTCTGTTTAACCCTTTCATTACCATATTTCCACTGAAATATACTCCCTTTGTTTCAATTGATTCTTAAAATCCTTAAGAATTTAGGAAAATAATTTTGTCCTTATTAAGCTGGTGCTTGGACCTTAATCCTTTAGCATTTAGATTACTCTGTCAAATGTAATGCTTATTTATACACATAGTTGTGGCCATTGTCAGCAAATAAAAAGCACCTTTCGAGTGCTGGACCTCATGGAGGCAATGACCAAGACCTCTGGCAATATGCTGTCCTTGAGAAGACCCATCAAGCTGAGTGAAATCATGGTTGTGGCAGATACTGGTAGTACATCACTGGCATCCATTACACCCAGGGAGCGGTTGGCATTAGGGAGGGCATCCAGCCATAGAAACCATGCCAGATAAGACTGGAGTCTGATGCAGCCCCTCAGCTTATCAGCCCTGGTCAAACTGTCCAGCCTATGCCAGCATGGACAATGGACATTAACAATGGTTGTTATCTTATACCTACTTTTACTCTTTTATTTGTTTCAGTCATCTGACTGTGGCCATGCTGGAGCACTGCCTTTAGTCGAGCAAATTGACCTCAAGACTTATTCTATCGGTCTCTTTTGCCAAACCGCTAAGTGACGGGGACGTAAACACACCAACATCGGTTGTCAAGCAATGTTGGGGGGACAAACACAGACACACAAACATATATATATACACATATATACGACGGGATTCTTTCAGTTTCCGTCTACCATATCCACTCACATGGCTTTGGTCAGCCCGAGGCTATAGTAGAAGACACTTGCCCAAGGTGCCACGCAGTGGGACTGAACCCAGAACGATGTGGTTGGTAAGCAATCTACTTACCACACGCCACTTCTGCGCCATCAAGATCTCTATAACATGAGTGTTTAGTTTTAGAATGACATTGTAGGGCAGGTGTAAGAGGCTGGATCTGGCCAGTTTGAATATAAAAAAATGTCGATTATTTTGGCCAGATACGATCACTTTAAATGCCAAAGGGTTAAATTAGCCTGAAATTTTGATGGAAGATTTTAATTTGGATCACTATAAAACAGGATGTTTGTGTCCTAGAACCAGGGCCAGTTTTAGGTGGGCTGGTAAGAAAAAGGCTGAAGTCGTTTCTTATTCAGAGCCACAGTCCTTCTAGACAAGTTAGAGGATCATGTTTTGCTCAAATATTATTTCTGTTTTATCTAGTTTTTCTATGGCTGACTGCACTTCCTGTCACATTTAGCATTCAAATTACTCCATCAAATCATCATCATCGTTTAACGTCCGCTTTTCATGCTAGCATGGGTTGGATGGTTCGACTGGGGTCTGGGAAGCCAGGAGGCTGCATCAGGCTCCAGTCTGATCTGGCAGTGTTTCTACAGCTGGATGCCCTTCCTAACGCCAACCACTCCATGAGTGTAGTGGGTACTTTTTATGTGCCGGGCGAGGCTGGCAATGGCCACGATCGGTTGATGCTTTTTACATGCCACCGGCACGTAATGCTTATTTATTTACATTGCTTTGAGTTATTTAATCATGCGTTATCTCATAGCTTCCAGGTTTTGATGATGTGATTGTTTATTTTTAGAATGACATTGGAAGGTAGGTGTGAAAGGCCTGATCTGGCTGGTTTGAGCATAAAAGAGGTAGAATATTTGGACCAGATTTGGACAGTTTAAATGCTAATGATGGAATGTAACAACCCTACCAGAACCCTACCCACATACGGAGACAGTCTTCTTAACTTAGGAAGGAAAGGCCAAACTGCTGTAGGAGAAATGGATATTAAATACTGCTTTGATTCTAGTATCCAGATTTTACTGTCAAATGTAATGCTTATTTATTCACATCGCTTTTAGTTAATCTTGCATTATTTTGTAGCTTCAAGACTTTGATGATGTGATTGTTTATTTTGAGACTGACATTGTAGGGTATGTGTGAGAGGCCAGATCCATTTTGAGCATAAAAGATGTAGAATATTCTGGTTGGATATAGCTGGTTGAAGTGCTAAAGGGTTAAAGTGTTTATCAGGTGTGTTCCATCGTGGCACCAGCTCTAGAGAGGTTGTATGGTCCTCAGCAAGACTAAAGAGTTCTTTTGGACCCATATTGTTTTTCTTCACTTGTTGACCAACCATTTTATGGAATGTACGGCATGATTTTTATCAGCCCCAAACACCAGTGAGGTTGCCTGATACTCTCTAGCATTAAGGAGTACTCACTACTCAATAGTGCATTTGTTTGTTTAAAGCAATATGACCGAGCGAGAGAGTGGTTGCAGGAGAACCAGGAGGGTGGGTAAAGGGAACAAGAGTGTGATGGTAGAAGCAGTAATTGAAGGGAGGGAGGGAGTAAATGTGATGGATAGTAAAAGTGGTGGATGCCAACAACAAATGACCTAGAGGAGAGGGCGTAATGACTGATAGGAAAGAAAGACACTTAAGGTGGCGAGCTGGCAGAAATGTTAGCATACCTGGCAAAATGCTTAGCTGGATTTTGTCTGCCATTAGGGTAGGTGTAAGAGGCTGGATCTGGCCAGTTTGAATATAAAAATATAAATGTGATGGATAGTAAAAGTGGTGGATGCCAACAACAAATGACCTAGAGGAGAGGGCGTAATGACTGATAGGAAAGAAAGACACTTAAGGCGGTGAGCTGGCAGAAACGTTAGCACACCGAGCGAAATGCTTAGCAGTACTTTGTCTGTCGTTATGTTCTGAGTTCAAATTCCTCCGAGGTCGACTTTGCCTTTCATCCTTTCGGGGTCGATAAATTAAGTACCAGTTATGCACTGGGTCGATGTAATTGACTTAATCCATTTGTCTGTCCTTGTTTGTCCCCTCTGTGTTTAGCCCCTTGTGGGCAATAAAGAAATAAGAAACATTAGCACGCCAGGCGAAATGCTTAGCGGTATTTCGTCTGCCGTTACGTTCATCCTTCCAGGGTCGATAAATTAAGCCCCATTTATGCACTGGGGCCGATGTAATTGACTTAATCCATTTGTCTGTCCTTGTTTGTCCCCTCTATGTTTAGCCCCTTGCGGGCAATAAAGAAATAAGAAAGACACTTGGTGCAGTGTACAGGGTGCTGAGCAATCTCTCATACATAAGCATAGCAATCAGTGAAAGAGGTAGAATGATAGGGATAATAGTAGGGTAGATGGAAAAGGGTAATTCTAATATCATCCCTTGCTACATTGGGTGGAGGTGCATGGTAGAGGAGATCCATTGGTATTCTTAATTCCACTGCCAATACAGTACAGTGATATCGAAGTGAATGGGTTGTGGGAGCCATATAAGACTTAGAGGTGCTGTCAGTAAAGTAAGAGTGAACAGGTATACTCTCTTTTATTTGTTTCAGTCATTTTGACTGCGGCCATGCTGGAGCACCGCCTTTAGTCGAGCAAATCGATCCCAGGACTTATTCTTTGTAAGCCCAATACTTATTCTATCGGTCTCTTTTGCCGAACCGCTAAGTGACGGGGACGTAAACACACCAGCATCGGTTGTCAAGCAATGCTAGGGGGACAAACACAGACACACAAACATATACACACATACATACATACATATATATATATATATATATATATATATATATATATATATATATATATATATATATATACACATATATACGACAGGCTTCTTTCAGTTTCCGTCTACCAAATCCACTCACAAGGCATTGGTCGGCCCGAGGCTATAGTAGAAGACACTTGCCCAAGATGCCACGCAGTGGGACTGAACCCTGAACCATGTGGTTGGTAAGCAAACTACTTACCACACAGCCACTCCTGCACCTATAGCGACAAATTTAATATGTAGGTAGTTTATTAGGGCTCAGTTCTCAGCCCTACCTTCTATTCATCGTTGTCTTTTTGGCCGTAACAGAGGAGTATAAGTTTGGTTGCCTCCGGGAATTGCTACATGGTGATGACCTCATTCTTATAGCTGAATCTTTAAGAGTAGAAATTCCAGGTGTGGAAGTAACGTTCACAGTTTTAGCGAAAAGGAAAATAGACAGGACTCTACTTTCATTAAGGAAATCACCTTGTTTGATATGTAGAAAATGAGCAGGTCGAAATTTCATAAGGTGTACCCAGTGCCAAGTGTGGACACAAGGAGTACAGTAGTACAACAGGAAGGTTAACCCTTTAGCATTTAAACCGGCCAAGTCTGACACAAAATATTCTACCTGTTCTTTGTTCAAACTGTCAAGGTCCAGCTTCTCACATCTACCCTATGTCATTCTAAAAATAAACAATAGGTGCAGGAGTGGCTGTGTGGTAAGTAGCTTGCTAACCAACCACATGGTTCTGGGTTCAGTCCCACTGCGTGACATCTTGGGCAAGTGTCTTCTGCTATAGCCTGTCGTATATATGTATATATATATATATATATATATATGTTTGTGTGTCTGTTTGTCCCCCTAGCATTGCTTGACAACCGATGCTGGTGTGTTTACGTCCCCCGTCACTTAGCGGTTCGGCAAAAGATACCGATAGAATAAGTACTGGGCTTACAAAGAATAAATCCTGGGGTCGATTTGCTCGACTAAAGGCAGTGCTCCAGCATGGCCGCAGTCAAATGACTGAAACAAGTAAAAGAGTAAAGAGAATTACATCTTTAAAATCTTGAAGCTACTCCATACTACATGGTTAAACTTTAAAAATGCAAATAAATGCATGACTCGGTGGTTAGAGCATTGAGCTTGCAATCATGATGTAGTGAGTTCGATTCCTGGACCGGGTTGTTTTGCGTCCTTAAGCAAGACACTTTATTTCACGTTGCTCCAGTTCACTCAGCTGTTGAAATGAGTTGTGATGTCACTGGTGCCAAGCTGTATCAGCCTTTCCCTTCGATAACATTGGTGGAATGGAGAGGGGAGGCTGGTATGATGGGCAACTGCTGGTCTTCCATTAACAAGCTTGCTCACACTTGTTCCTTGGAGGGCAATCTTCTAGGTGCAATCCCATGGTCATTCATGACTAAAGAGGGATTTTACATTTTAATCATCAGCATCATCAACGTCCACTTTCCATGCTAGTATGGATTAGACGATTTGACTGAGGTCTGGCGAACCAGATGGCTGCACCAGATTCCAATATGATCTGGCAGAGTTTCTACAGCTGGATGCCCTTCCTAACGCCAACCACTCTGTGAGTGTTGTGGGTGCTTTTACGTGCTACCGGCACGAAGGCCAGTCAGGTGGTACTGGTAATGGCCACACTCAAATGGTGCTTTTTATGTGCCACCTGCACAGGAGCCAGTCCAGTGTCACTAGCAACAGAAAGAAGACTCGGTATATGGCAGATACACTGGAGCAATGATCACCAGGTATGAATGAAATAACCAGGAAAATCTCTTGCACTAATAAATCGCCTTTTTAACCTACATGACTTAATTAACAGTGGAAGTCTGAAAATATAGTTGCTCATAGGCGCAGGAGTGGCTGTGTGGTAAGTAGCTTGCTAACCAACCACATGGTTCCGGGTTCAGTCCCACTGCGTGGCATCTTGGGCAAGTGTCTTCTGCTATAGCCCCGGGCCGACCAATGCCTTGTGAGTGGATTTGGTAGACGGAAACTGAAAGAAGCCTGTCGTATATATGTATATATATATATATATATATATATATGTCTGTGTGTGTGTTTGTGTTTGTCCCCCTAGCATTGCTTGACAACCGATGCTGGTGTGCTTACATCCCCGTCCCTTAGCGGTTCGGCAAAAGTGACTGATAGAATAAGTACTGGGCTTACAAAGAATAAGTCCCGGGGTTGATTTGCTCGACTAAAGGCGGTGCTCCAGCATGGCCGCAGTCAAATGACTGTAACGAGTTAAGGAGTAAAGGAGTATATGAGGACAGGATGGAAAGCATTCAGAGAGCTGTTACCTCTGTTAGTAATAAAAGTGAATGGGAGATTGTATGGTGTTTGTTTATAAACAACAATGCTGCACCATAGTGAAACATGAACTACAAATGCTGAGGACGTTCAAAGGCTTGAAAGAAATTAAACTAGTATGTTCTGCTGGATGTGTAATGTCAGTATGCATATGAAACAAAGTGTAAACGTGCTGAGAGAAAAATTGGGTATGATACGTAAAAAGCACTATCTGAATCGTGGCCAATGCCAGCGCCGCCTCGACTGGCTTCCATGTCGGTGGCACGTAAAAAGCACCATCCGAATCGTGGCCGAAGCCAGTGCCGCCTCGACTGGCTTCCGTGCAGGTGGCACGTAAAATGCACCAATCCGACCGTGGCCGATGCCAGCCTTGCCTGGCTCCAGTGCAGGTGGCATGTAAAAAGCACCCACTACACTCATGGAGTGGTTGGCGTTAGGAAGGGCATCCAGCTGTAGAAACATTGCCAGAAAAGACCGGAGCCTGGGGCAGCCTCCTGGCTTCCCAGATCCCTGGTCGAACCGTCCAACCCATGCAAGCATGGAGAACGGACGTTAAACGATGATGATGAAAAGGACCCAGATATGATGTACAAGAGAGAAGACTGTGCTGGTTTGGTTGCATGATGCAGATGGATGACAACAGCTGCATAAAGAAGTGCTGATATCTAGATGTGGTGGAAGCTGACAAAATGGGAGACCCAGGAAGACCTAGGATGATGCGGTGAAGACCATTTTCATGAGTTTGAACCTCATGGACATGATGTCAATGACCTGAGATATCTGGCGATATATGGCCGATGCCAGCGCTGCCTCGACTGGCTCCAGTGCCGGTGGCTCATAAAAAGCACCAACCGATCGTGGCCGATGCCGATGCCGGACCCCCCTGGCACCTGTGCAGGTGGCACGTAAAAAGCACCCACTACACTCGCGGAGTGGTTGGCGTTAGGAAGGGCATCCAGCTGTAGAAACTCTGCCAGATCAGACTGGAGCCTGGTGCAGCCCCTGGCTTCCCAGACCCCGGTCGAACCGTCCAACCCGTGCTAGCATGGAAAACGGACGTTAAACGATGATGATGATGATGATGATGGAGCTCAAAAAGAATCGGCCATTTTTGCAAAATTGAGGTTCTAAAAGCAAAATGTCTTTATAAGACAATTGCCCCTCATCTAATTTCCTCATCCAATCTTCCTTCCACTCCTCATCCTCTGTCTCTGATCTCCATATCACCTGCAAACTGCAGTACCCTGCTCATGTAATTAAATAGGGCAAAACTACATGTTTTATCATTGTTTCTATGGTATCAGTTATCTTTCTCACTAATTTGAATCCTTTCACTCGACTTGCATCCTTCTTTCATAATATTGCCCCTCTCCATCCTCATTTTATTCTGATCGTGCCACCCTGCTATGCTACCATATTATCTCTCCTCCTTTGAATCACTTCCTGATGACTTGTCCTGTCACCATACATCTCTTACTCTCTCTCCCCATTCACTATGTCTTTCTCTCCCCACTTACACTCTTTCAACCTCATGCCACTCACACCCTACTTATATGTCATGCCTTTTTCTCTCTGTCCTGTTGCCCTTCATCTTCCTGTACTGCCAATCAGCACCTCTCCAATGTATCATGGATTACTCCACTACCGTTTCACCACCCTTCCCATCTAATCCCCATCTTCTCTCCCCCTACCATCTATCCAACTCCTTTTATCATAGGCACTGACACCCACCTCCAACACTACATTGACTCTTGTTCATCATTCAGTATAGTGGCACCCCTACCTGTTCTTCCTCTGCCTCTCCCTTTAGACCTACTTTGACAGGTTGCCACCACCATCTTCATCTCTTTGACACGTTGCCACCACCATCTTCATCTTCCCTCCCCAACTCTTATTATTTCTTTATTGCCCACAAGGGGCTAAACATAGAGGGGACAAACAAGGACAGACAAAGGGATTAAGTCGATTACATTGACCCCAGTGCGTAACTGGTACTTAATTTATTGACCCCGAAAGGATGAAAAGCAAAGTTGACCTCGGCGGAATTTCAACTCAGAATGTAGCAGTAGACAAAATACCTATTTCTTTACTACCCACAAAGGGCTAAACACAGAGAGGACAAACAAGGACAGATAAATGGATTAAGTCGATTATATCGACCTCGGTGCATAACTGGTACTTATTTAATCAACCCTGAAAGGATGAAAAGCAAAGTCAACCTCAGCGGAATTTGAACTCAGAACGTAGCGGAAGACGAAATACCGCTAAGCATTTCACCCGGCGTGCTAACGTTTCTGCCAGCTCCCTCCCCCTCTCTTGTCTAACATGAGTAGCTTTTTGTTGACATGGAGAAAGCATTTGACAGGGTCCCCCACTCCTTTGTCTGGTGGGTGATATGGAAGCTAGGGATAGATGAATGGTTGGTGAGAGCTGTAAAAAGCCATGTACAGGGATGCTGCCAGTAAGGTGAAAGTCACCAATAAGCATAAGAAGTTTAGTGTAGAAGTAGGAATTCATCAGGAATCAGTTCTTAGCCCCCATTTGTTTATCATAGTCCTCCAAGCTATAAAAAGAAAAAAATAAATG
>NC_043020.1:13127132-13132132 GCF_006345805.1 Octopus sinensis
ACCAGAAGCTCGAGGTGTTTCAGATTGCAAGACAGTGTGTCAGGGAAAATTGTGAAGCAGTAGGAGAGAAGTGTGTTCACTTAGATGATGGCTCTCTTGCAGTTAGTGATTCTGCAAAGAAGGAACCTTTGAAGTGCCACTATAAAGGGGTTGCTAAATGTAGAGAATACATAGGAGAAGGAGAACCTGTCTAATGTGGGCCCAACAGAGGGTCAGTTATCCAAATCGACAGTAGCTTAGATAATGCAATTAACCCTTTTGTTACTGTATTTATTTTGAGGTGCTCTGTTTCCATTATTTTAGATTATAACAAAGAATTTAGTAAAATAACTTAGTTATCATTAAACTGGTGTTAGGAAAAGTAATTGTGATTAAGGTTTGGTGGAAGATTTTAATTCAAAACAAGACATTTGTACTACAGAGACAGAGCCAGTTTCAGCTGGGTTGGTATCAAAAGGGTTAAGGATATGAAGACGGAAAACCTTTGGCTCATCAAGAATCACTGCTGAGATGCTTAAAATATCTGGTGGAATGAGAGATGATCTCGTCACCCATTTACTTAATCAAATTGTTCATGAGGGAATCATACCCAACGATTGGTATAGCAGCATTATAGTCAGCTGCTAGAAAAGCAAAGGTAATGCCTTAGACAGAAATAATTACAGAGGTGTTAAATTGCTTGACCAGGTGGTGAAAGTCTCAGAAAGGGTTATAGCTCAATTAATTAGGAAGAGAGTTAGCACAGATGAGATGCAGTTTGGATTTGTGCCAGGTAGAAACACCACCGATGCAATCTTCCTGCTGAAGCAACTGCAGAACCACTTGGCCAAAAATAAACCTCTGCATCTGGCTTTTGTTGACATGGAAAAAACCTTTGATAAGGTCCACCGTTCACTTATCCAGTGAGTGATGCAGAAGCTAGGGGTAGATGAATTGTTGGTGAGAGTTGTAAAAGCTATGTACAGGGATGTTGCCAGTAACGTGAAAGTTGCCAAGGAGCATAGCAAGGAGTTTAGTCTGGGGATCAATTTTTAGTCCCCTCTTATTTATCATAGTCCTCCAAGCTTTAACAGGAATTTAAGACTGGTTGCCTGTGAGAGCTCCTCTATGCTGATGCTCTTGTTCTTATAGCTGAATCGCTACCAGAATTAGAGAAGAAATTTCAGGTGTGGAAGCAAAAACTGAAGTGAAAGGGCCTTAGAGTTAATTTAGCAAAGAACAAAGTCCTAAGTAGGAAAAGAGACAAATCACAGATCCCTTGGGGGTGATGGTCCTTCTTGTTCAAAATGTAGAAAAGGCGTTGGGAGAACCTCCATAAAGTGTACTCAGTGTAAGCTATGGACACATAAGAGGTGCAGTGGTATCGCTTGAAGACTAACAGAGAAGGTCGAGCTGGCAGAAACGTTAGCGCGCCGGGCGAAATGCTTAGCGGTATTTCGCCTGTCGTTACGTTGTGAGTTCAAATTCTGCCGAGGTCGACTTTGCCTTTCATCCTTTCGGGGTCGATAAATTAAGTACCAGTTACGCACTGGGGTCGATGTAATCGACTTAATACATATGTCTGTCCTTGTTTGTCCCCTCTATGTTTAACCCCTTGTGGGCAATAAAGAAATAGGTAGTCTTTACATGTGGCATATGTGCAGGTACATTAAACATGTATGCACAAAAACTAGACTCCCTCAAATGTGAGGAGTGGTTCCTTAGATGTAGTAGACGGTTTTTGTTACTTAGGCGATCGAGTTTGTAGTAGTGGTGATTGTTCTGAAAGCATATGTGCTAGAATAAGAATAGGTTGGGCAAAGTTCAAAGAACTACTACCTCTGTTGGTAATGAAGGGCTTCTCCTTCAGAGGGAAACACAGATTGTATGATGCCTGTATATGAACAGCTAACCTACATGGCAGTGAGACATGGGCTGTAACTATTGATGGTATGTGAAGGCTTGAAAGAAATGGTGCCAGTTTGCTCTGCTGGATGGGTAATGTCAGTGTGCATATATGACAGTGTACGTGATTTGAGAGAAAAACTGGGTATGAGGGGCATCAGATGTAGTGTGTAAGAGAGAAGACTGCGCTGGTGAAGTCATGTAATGCATATGAATGAAGACGGTTGCACCAAGAGGTGCCAATCTCTAACTGTGGGGAGAACAGCGTCATCATCGTCATCATCGTTTAATATCCGCTTTCCATGCTGGCATGGGTTAGCTGGTTTGATGGAGGACTGGTGAGCTAGAGGCTGCACCAGACTCCAATCTGATCTGGCAGAGTTTCTACAGCTGGATGCCCTTCCTAATGCCAACCGCTCCGAGAGTGTAGTGGGTGCTTTTACGTACCACTGGCACGGGAGCCAGTCCGGCAGCACTGGCAACGACCATGCTCGAATGTTGTTTTTCACGTGCCAACATTTGTCTTCAAAAGAGGGAAATAAGTGAATTTGGACACAAAGGGAGGTAGAGAGATAAAGAGAGAGAGAGAGAGAGAGAGAGAGAGAGCCTCACACGGTTAGGCAAGCAATCAGACAGGCAGACTGTTAGACAGATGGACACACAGACAGATGTGAGGAATAATTCCAATGATGCCAACAATGAAAACCTAAAATTGCTGGTGCCGCTGGTGCTGCTTGTTGATGGTGAGGATGTGTTAGTATTTCTAATATTTGAGTTAGATTTCAAACCCCCGAAATACTCCATTAATATTTCACTAAGCTTCTGTATTAAATATCAGTTCTTATCTGCCTAAACGGTTCTGAAGGGATCGTCTTTCTAATGATTTTAGGTTTCCTCTGGTTCCCTACCGTTTCTTTTGTTCACCAATTCCTGCTGTTATAGATTACACATTGAGATTTATTGCTGCCCGCTTTTCTCTAGGAACCATTATTATATTAGCGGCAGCCAAAGTATGGTGGTAGTGGTGGTGGTGGTGGAGAATTGGTAAAATGATGGGTGGGGCTGGTGGTTGTTGGGGGGGAAGGGGAAAACTAAACACCAAGGAGGCAATTATGTTACTTCTTTTTTTCTCAGTTCTTGGTTCAAATTCTGATGAAGGTGATTTTTTATGACTTTTTTTTTCCTTCGAGGGTTCAAAAAAAAATGTGCTAATAATTAAAAAAACTTTAATTAATCCCTTTGTCCCCAAATTTGTGACCTGCCTCTATGTTGATAGCAGCGGTGATGGGGTGGTTATTGCTGATTAGTAGACGTGAAGTGGGGGGTGGATTAATTAGAGAATCAAGAGAGAAAAGCTCAGAATAAACTGTTTGTGAATTCCAGGTTCTAATTCTACTGTGGCTGATTTAGTCTTTTTTTTTTAAATTAATTTAAAATCAGTCATTAATCAGGTTCACAGAATTGAGGTGGACACACTGGATGTGTGATGTGTGCACGCTCCACTGGTTGTATCATGTTAACATGTTCTGTTGGTTATGTCACCATGCTCCACTGGTTGTGTAAATGTCGTGCATGAATGATGGTGTTCAAATGGGTAGAGGTAAAAAAAAAAAAAGGGGTGGGCATAAGAGGGATCATCTGTTAGAGGACTGCACTTCTATAGATGTGGGTGGGTGTGGACGGGGTTGAAGGTGACAGTTTGGTAATGATGTGTTAAGCAACTGAAGTGGAAAAAACTTGCAAAGTGGGAAGAAGTCCTGATGAACATTGTATTGTCATCTGCTGACCATCACCAAGAAGATGATAAAGGATCACAACAAGGCGCAGGAGTGGCTGTGTGGTAAGTAGCTTGCTAACCAACCACATGGTTCCGGGTTCAGTCCCACTGCGTGGCATCTTGGGCAAGTGTCTTCTGCTATAGCCCCGGGCCGACCAATGCCTTGTGAGTGGATTTGGTAGACAGAAACTGAAAGAAGCCTGTCGTATATATGTATATATATATATAAGTGTGTGTGTCTGTGTTTGTCCCCCTAGCATTGCTTGACAACCGATGCTGGTTTATGTCCCCGTCACTTAGCGGTTCGGCAAAAGAGACCGATAGAATAAGTACTGGGCTTACAAAGAATAAGTCCTGGGGTCGATTTGCTCGACTAAAGGCGGTGCTCCAGCATGGCCGCAGTCAAATGACTGAAACAAGTAAAAGAGTAAAGAGTAAGTAAGAGGACACTAATCCAGAGGGGACCCAAATAGGGAACTCTACACATACAACTGACAATGTCTTACTGAATGAGAAACGGTAGAACAGTTTCATTAGCCTGGCCCAACAGATAAAACATCAATTTTAACCCAGACTGGTAACATCAACCTCCAATAGCACTGCCTGGCCAGAAACTTCTGCAAGTTGTCCTTAATTTCTGGGCTGAAAATCCTGAGAATAGACTGTGCAGTGGATCTTCTGTGACCCCTAAAGTTTCTTTCACCCCCTGTTGAGAACGTTGTCATTCTTGTCCACTGCTAATTCTCTGTAGAACGCAAGGGTTTGATCTGGGATCTGTGAGTGTCAGACAATATTCAAGGTACCAGAAACCTTATTTTGGTCTTCACTTGCTCAATAATCATCATCATCATCATTGTTTAACGTCCGTTTTCTGCGCTAGCACAGGTTGGATGGTTCGACCGGGGTCTGGGAAGCCAGGAGGCTGCACCAGGCTCCAGTCTGATCTGGCAGTGTTTCTACAGCTTGATGCCCTTCCTAACGCCAACCACTCCGCGAGTGTAGTGGGTGCTTTTTACGTGCCACCGGCACAACTGCCAGGGGAGTCTGGCAGCGGCCCCAATCGGTTGGTGCTTTTAACGTGCCACCGGCACAATGGCTTCAAATTTTGGCACAAGGCCAGGATTGTTAGGGAGAGGGGTAAGTCAGTTACATTAACCCCAGTGCTTGACTGATACTTATTTTATTGACCCTGTAACTATGAATGGCAAAGTCAACCTCAGTGGAATTTGAACTCAGAACATAAGAAACCAGAAGAATTTCTATTGAGCATTTTTGTCTGGTGTGGTAATGCTACTGCCAACTCATTGCCTTAATAATATAACTGTTTCAAATATTGGCA
>NC_043020.1:13137132-13207132 GCF_006345805.1 Octopus sinensis
CATTTAAGTTAGTGCCCCAGCATGGCCACAGTCCAATGATTGAAATAAAAAATAATGGTAAAAGATACAGTTATTTTAGCTGAATGAATCCAGACTCGTTAGCGGGGCTAAATTATCTACCAAAATTATCATCCATACATGGAGCACGTCTCAATCATTTACCCTAGGATGCTGAATCAAGATTCATTCGTAGGCGTAACCCTTTCGTTACTATATTTCTGACCAAAATACACCCCTTATGTGTTTCAATTAATTTCCAACATAATCATAAATTTAGTCTGGTTTCATTAAACAACTATAACTTTTTTATTAATCAATATATTAATGTGATTTTTGGAAGATAATTTAATGAAATGTTCTCAACCAATTCTATACTATAATTTTTGCCACAAAGTGACTCTAATTGCAGGTAGATACAGGTAAATTCAACAAAATATAAAATTATAAAAATTTTGTTCAAACATCGCTATAGAAAATGGGTTATTAGCTAATATTCAATTGGGTATACAACAAAATTTTACGATACAATTTGTTATTCTGGGTAACTTTCTGATACCCATAATAATATTTATGGCAAAATAGTCTTAATTTCATTTAAGGTTGTGGGAAACCACAAACTATCCCTTCTTTCGCTTTGTTTACATTTAGCGTAACGGTTCGTTTCCACAATAATGATTTCAAATAGGCTCATTCGAAAAAGTAAAAAGAAATAGTCTAAGGCTTTACTCTTCTGGGAAAGTCTGTGGCTTGGTCCTGTTTCTTCAGAAAAATCACCGAAAGAAACAGTTTTTAAATTTTCACTCCATTCAGGTGCCAATTCATTTTTTTTATCGCTGTCGGAGCTCTCGGATTCACTGTTTTCACTTTCGGAAAATGAAACATCAGATTCATTATCAAATACCACGTGCTTTTTTTTTTTCAGTCATAGAGTTAGATTTATGAAGGTCTTCAGTAGAAAATCCTTCGAATTCTGACTCGCTGCTTGATATAATGAAATTTGTATCCGTTTTTTGTCAGAATTACAAATTTTGAAAACACAATAGGAACAAATTTCAGAAAAAAATCTCCCAAAATTCACGGAATTAAAATTACACTTCGATCGTTGTACAAAACTATAGATGAACTGTTTACGAATTATAATCACTTGTTTTCACGAATGTACTAAAGAGATTTGCTCTGAAATTCTCATTTAAATATGAATAGGTAAATACGGGCGGGTTTGGGCGGCTTGGTCACATTAACCAAAATTTTTTTCGTGCAGCTTTGGGTGGTTTGGTAACAAAAGGGTTAAATTAATTACTATAATTATGGTAGTCTGTATTCTTTTTTTTTCCCCCCATCTCAAAAACATTTATAATATCTAATATTATTTGTATTAAAATCCCAGTTTTTAATAATTTTGGATTATATTTTTTATTATTATAATTACACATTTTGTTAAGGCAGCAAGCTGGCAGAATCATTAGCACACCAGGCAAAATGCTCAGTGGCATTTCGTCTGTTTTTATATTCTGAGTTCAAATTCCACTGGGGTCAACTTTGTCTTTCATCATCTTGAAGTTGATAAAATAAGTACCAGTTGAGTACTGGGGTTAGTGTAATTGACTATCCTCCTGCCCCAAATTTCAGACCTTGTGCCTATAGTAGAAAGGATTATTATTATTGTTATTTTTGATAAGGGATCGAGCTGGCAGAAACGTTAACACGCCAGCAAAATGCTTAGTGGTATTTCGTCTACCGTTACGTTCTGAGTTCAAATTCCGCCGAGGTCAACTTTGCCTGTCATCCTTTCAGGGTTGATAAATTAAGTACCAGTTACACACTGGGTTGATATAATCGACTTAATCCGTCTGTCTGTCCTTGTTTGTCTCCTCTGTGTTTAGCCCCTGTGGGTAGTAAAGAAATAGGTATTTCGTTTGCAGTTAGGTTCTGAGTTCAAATTCCGCCTTTCATCCTTTCGGGATTGATAAATTAAGTGCCAGTTACACACTGGGGTTGATGTAATCGACTTATTCTGTTTGTCTGTCCTTGTTTGTCCCCTTTGTGTGTAGCCCCTTATGGGTAGTAAAGAAATAAGAATTGTTAGCACACCAGGCAAAACGCTTAGCGGCATTTTGCCCATCACTACGTTCTGGGTTCAGATTCCACTGAGGTCAACTTTGCCTTTCATCCTTTCAGGGTTGATAAATTAAGTACCAGTTACACACTGGGTTGATATAATCGACTTAATCCGTCTGTCTGTCCTTGTTTGTCTCCTCTGTGTTTAGCCCCTGTGGGTAGTAAAGAAATAAGTATTTCGTTTGCAGTTAGGTTCTGAGTTCAAATTCCGCCTTTCATCCTTTCGGGATTGATAAATTAAGTGCCAGTTACACACTGGGGTTGATGTAATCGACTTATTCTGTTTGTCTGTCCTTGTTTGTCCCCTTTGTGTGTAGCCCCTTATGGGTAGTAAAGAAATAAGAATTGTTAGCACACCAGGCAAAACACTTAGCAGCATTTTGCCTATCACTATGTTCTGAGTTCAGATTCCACTGAGGTCACCTTTGCCTTTCATCCTTTCGGGACCAATAAAATGAGTATCAGTTTAGCACAGGGGTCAATGTAATCGACTTACCCACTCCTCCAAATTTCAGCCCTTCTGCCTATAGTAGAAAAGATTATTATTATTATTGCTATTATTGATAGCACATGGCCTAGTGGTTGGTGTGTTGCACTCATGATCGCAAGATCGCAGTTTCAGTTTTTTGACTGGGTGGTATGTTGTGTTCTTGAGAAAGATGCTTCATTCTCATGCTGCTCTGCAATCACTTTAACCCTTTCGTGACCAACCCGGCTGAAACCAGCTTTGGATCTGAGTACAAATGTCTTATTTTCATAAGTTTTGAATTAAAATCTTTCATCAAACCTTAGTCACAATTTATGTTCCTAACACTAGCTGAATGATAACTAAATTATTTGGATAAATTCTTTGTTATATCTAAAATAATTGAAAGAAACACAGAGCATCTCAAAATAAATACAGTAACGAAAGGGTTAAAACCTGATGTGTGGTACACCGTGCACCTGTTCAGGTAACATTGATTGGATGGAGGGAGGGAGTTGATGTGCATTTGATCACTACAAATAGATTATTTCTGCAGTTTAAGTAAAAGCTGAACGCTTATGTTGTCTTTGACGGGAGAGTCCATCATCATCATCATTGTCGCTGATGCCAGCACCGCCTTGACTGGCTTCCGTGCCGGTGGCACGTAAAAAGCACCAATCTAATCATGGCCATTGCCAGCTTCGCCTGGCACCTGTGCCGGTGGCACGTAAAAAGCACCCACTACACTCACGGAGTGGTTGGCGTTAGGAAGGGTATCCAGCTGTAGAAACTCAGCCAGATCAGACTGGAGCCTGGTGCAGCCTTCTGGCTTCCCAGATCCCTGGTCGAACCTTCCAACCCATGCTAGCATGGAGAACGGATGTTAAACGGTGATTATTATTATTATTATTATTATTATTTGCCCTTCATCCTTTTGTGGTGGGTTGATGTAATCAACTTACCTACTCCCCAAACATGCTGGTTTGGTGCCATTATTTTTGAAACCATTATTTTTATTATTTCTGATTGTGAGAAAACTGATAAACCCTGCTGTATTTTTTAGTTACTGTGCCTTAGGGCCCTACTGGTAGGTATTTCAATAAATTTGAACAATGTCTAATGTGTTCTTTCAAATTTAAATGTGGATCTTGAGGTTCGCTCTCAACTCAACTATTTACTGTTTTGCTTGCACCACTCATCACCTCTTTGTGTATCCTCTTCACTTTTTATATTATTATTCTTCCTCCTTCTACTCTGAAATTACATTCTTTTCCTTGTTTTTGCTGGACCTGCTTAGACGTCATTCCATTCTAATACCTTGACTAAGTTGAGAAAAACCAAAAAAATAAACAACCAACCAACCTTAAACAACTTAGCCCTGTTATAAAATTATGTTTACACCTCTGCCTTGTTAAGTGAAGCCACGGCTCCAATTCCCTCCATCTGTTCTTATTTCTCTTTTACTTCCTAAATACCTCACACTAAACCAAAATTCCAAATTACCTATAATCCCATTACATTTTGAAATTTTGTTTTTGCATTCTTTCTTTGTAGTAGATATTCCCCAAAATTTGAAACAAAAACCAAAAAAAAAAACAAAAACAAAATAATAAACCCTAATTAAATTTAAGTAAATTCCACTTGTGAGAAGCATCTGTGTCTTAGGGCCTCGATATCTGTGACTGATGAAGGCTAATTAAAGAATGTGACTTTGTGCTCCTCACATATCTTCCAAACACCTAGGATTTCTTCGTAGAACCTCTTGGTATGTTAGTCTCATTTTCACAGCATTAAAGACTTAAGATTTGTTGTCATCGCTAGTAATTAGTTGGGTTGCCATAAACAGACACAGTAAAACATTGTTGCTCAGAATAATAACCACATGGGTTAAGAGTTCAAAACAAGCAGTTACTGTTACTATTAGGCTGTCTCCTAAGTCAGGACGGCTTTTTCCACATGTTCCAGTTTACCTAGCTGATATGAGGTTGCACTGTTCTGTATAAGCAAATAGTATTAAATTAGGTGCAGGGTGTGGCTGTGTGGTAAGAAGCTTGCTTCCCAACCACATGCTTCTGGGTTCAGTCCCACTGTGTGACACCTTGGGCAAGTGTCTTCTACTATAACCTCGGCTGACCAAATCTTTGTGAGTAGATTTGGTAGATGGAAACTGAAAGAAGTTTGCGTGCGTGTGTGTGTGTGTGTGTGTGTGTGTGTGTGACTGAAACAAGGAAAAGAGTAGAATACTAGATTAACTGGGGAATACTAAAATAGAAAACTTTGGCCTAGAAGTACTACAAATGTAAAATAGTTGGGGATGGACTTCTAAAGTTTTCAATTGTTAGCACTAGACATTTTGAAAAGTAATAAAGCTTATCATATGATAAAAGATTTATCGAAATAAATGTTCCCTTGACTTTTAAGATTTGTCATGCAAGCATTAAGTGGTTAATGACATACGATAGATTATCTTTCATATGATGTTATTGATTAGCTCTTGGTCGGATTTGAATATGCCTGTGATCAGAGCCGAAAATCGACCATATAATTTATCACTATAAGCACTTGTCCCGAAGTAAGCCGACAGAAATTTTAAAAAATTCCGTTATTATCATATTGGCTCCAATTTCAGAGTTAATTCATAAGAATTTTCGGCATATTTGGCATTAGAATTTTTTTCTTTTGCTCTTGTTTATAAATTTAACCTTTAAAGGTATTTTTTAATATTCTGGCCATTGATAGAATTTTTTCGAAAAATTTTATCCTATATAAGATGTAAATATATATATATATATATACGAAAGAAGGTTTGAAAATGCAATTTAAAAGATGTTTATTTACTTAACCGGTTTCACTCTTTGGAAAAAGATTGTCAAAAGTAACATATAGAAGTTTGGTTGCGTTAATTATTGGTTGTTGCAAATTGCTACATTACATGTATATATACAGTCTTTGGTAACAGGGACATGTTAAGGACATAAAAAAGTACAACAGTATGATGAGAATATAAAGAGGTTATATATATATATATATATATATATATATCGCAAATAAGAAAATGGAGGAGAACAATAGGTGGTTCATCAACTTTTGGACATTAAAATGTTAACTTATTTATTAAACTGATAATTATAATAACATACATACATATAGCTTATTATTCTTTGTATATAAGATATAAAATATAGTTATATATAAGGATATCAGTAATTATAAAAAAACATGAATATAAATTGGTAAAATAACTTACAGCTGTTTCAGCCAATAGATAAAAGTACCTCATTGTGCCTATATTACTCAAGTTGATTGAAGTAATAGGCAGATGAATATGAGGTACTTGTATATATCTCTAGGCTTCGTCAGAGATTACAAAGTACAAAAGTTATAATAATAAATATAAATATAAAATAAACAAAATACACACATTTGAATATATATATATATATATATATATAGATATAAATATTCATACATATATAGTTATAACATTTTAATGTCCAAAAGTTGATGAACCACCTATTGTTTTCCTCCATTTTCTTATATGTGATATAAATTAATGGTAAAATATTTGTTTACCTTCACCCATTTAGTACACTAGGTAATGTAATTGCAATGCAATAAAAAAACACTTGTGTATTAATAATTGGGTATTCTACCAGCAGTATATTGGATAGATATTATCCCTTAGTGGGTTGGATTCACAACCCCTAACTTTCTTGGAGTTATATATGTTTGTGTGATGTCAAAGTTGACAGTTTACTTTCTTTCACCCTTTACTGGACTGTTTGTGTATTCTTTCCCATTTTAAGACAGTTGGTTCTGACTTGAGCATGATTTGGCTGCCATTTCTTGCAAGTCGTGTGGCCCTGTAGAGTCTTTCTCTCCTTGGTTTGTATATTCTGTTTGTATTAGGCAGTGGGAGCAAGAGGGAGAGAGAGAGAGATTAAATTGTTTATGAAATTTCTCAGTGTTTATTGATATCTGATTGCTTTGTGGTTTGTGGACTGCAGTGGTGGTGGTGGTGGTGGTGGTGGTGGTGGTGGTAGAGGTTGTAGTGGTGATGGATTTGTGCTGGCTGGACGTAGTCGACCTGTGTGAGCCGACAAACAACTAATTTGTCGGCAGCTCTTTGACAAAGAATGTTTGATTGTTCTTGATTTGAGTTGGCCAATTCTCTGCAATGTCTTCAGGTGAAACAAGTGAAGTTAAGAATCTCCGGGGATTGAAACCTTAATTGCATATTCATTAAGTTTTTGAAATTCTTAGATTGGAAATCCAATAAAATTTGAATAGAACATGACAGAAGGAACTTTGTGACTGTTTCTTAAAATCTCTGCTGATTGCAAAAGGAACTTTGGTTGAGAACTTCATGTAAATTTCTAATGAAGAACTTTTCCCCAAAGTCTAGTTTACCATTTCCTAAACAATCTGATTTGTTGAAATATTTGAAGAAGAATGATTGATTAAAAGAGTCGAAGTGAGACGAAAGCTGGGTGTGGATTGATTTAGTGGTTTTAGCAATGTTGTTGCTGTTATGCTGACCGTCCAGATTAGGACATTTGTTCTGGTTTAAGTATTTCTTCAATTAGAATAAATCTGAAGAAATCAATAATGAAATTATTTGATACCTTAATAAAAGGAGGTGAAGGGAAAACAGAAAAGAAATGAAGTGGTTTTGTGATAATTAATTAGTCGTTAGGCGAACTTCTTTCAGGTAAGGCTTTGTTTTTGTAAAAGTTGTGTGTTTAGAGTGAGTTGGTTTGGTGTCGCCAAGAGAGAGACACAGAAAATACTCTTCTACCAATTATTGACTTAGCTAAGCATGACAAATCTAAGTTGCAGACATGACTGTGTGATTAAGAAGCTTGCTTCCCAACCACATGGTTCTGGGTTCAGTCTCACTGCATGGCACCTTGAGCAAGTGTCTTCAACTCTAGCCTTGGGCTGACCAAAGCCTTGTGAGTGAATTTGGCTGATAAAAACTGAAAGAAGCCTGTTGTCTCTATCTATATCTATGTCTGTCTATCTCTGTCTCTTTCTATCTCTGTCTGTCTCTCTATCTGTTGTCTCTCTATCTATGTCTCTCTGTCTGTCTGTCTCTCTCTATATATCTCTCTCTGTCTGTCTCTCTATCTATGTCTCTCTGTCTATCTCTTTGTCTCTCTATCTATGTCTCTGTCTGTGTCTCTCTCTCTCTATCTATCTCTGTCTCTCTCTCTCTATCTATCTCTGTCTCTCTCTGTCTGTCTCTCTATGTCTCTCGCTCTGTCTGTCTTTCAATCTATGTGTCTCTGTCTCTCAATCTATGTCTCTCTGTCTGTCTCTCTATCTATGTCTCTGTCTCTATCTCTCTGTCTGTCTCTGTCCGTCTGTCTGTCTCTGTCCATCTCTGTCTGTATCTTTCCATCTCTGTCTGTTTATCTCTCTCTCTCTCTGTTTCTCTGTCTGTCTATCTCTCTCTCTCTCTATTTCTCTGTCGGCCTGTGTCTGTTTCTCTGTCTGTCTGTGTGTTTTTGTGTCTGCGGTTGTTGCCCACCACCACTTGACAACTGGTGTTGGTACATTTACGTCACCGTAAGCTAGCAGTTCAGCAAAAGAGACTGATAAGTAGCAGGACCTTAATAAAATAAGTCCTGGGGTCAATTTGTCCAGCTAAAAACCCTTCAAGGTTGTGCCCCAACTTGGCCACAGTCAAATGACTGAAACAGATAAAAGGTAACAGAACAAGAGATGTGTGTGAGGTCTGAATGTGAGGCTGCACGTGTAGGTGTGAGACTTGACCACAGGCCCCTCTGTGCAGATTTTTGCTAGGGTTACCATTTTCTTTGCATTCCTCAATAGGTAACAACTGGGGTTAGTTCAGCTGCTTTGACCTCAACTCCTATAAATTTTCCCTCATGTCAGAGTAGAGAAGGAAAATCATCCATTTGTTGAATATCTTTAAATTATAGGTGCAGATGTGCTCCACAACCACATGGATCTGGGTTCAGTCCCACTGTGTGACACATTGGGCAAATGTCTTCTGTTATAGCCTTGAGTGGATTTTGTAGATGGAAACTGAAAGAAGCCCACCATACATATAATTTGAATAATTTAATTGAAAATGAAGGTTGTGTCAAACCATGCAAACGAACTTTCGCTGCAGGGTTTATTTGTTTATCTCTTTTATTCTATTACGTGTGTGTATGTGTATATATATGTGTGTGTGTGTGTATATATATATACCTGAGCACCATACTAATACAATTGTTTGTTTGTACTCCACCTGTCTTCGTATTTTGTTTTTTTCGTAAACCTGCCGTCGTCTTTTGTTTATTTTCGTAAACCTTCCCATTATATATATATATATATATATATATATATGTGTGTGTGATTTTTTTTTCCTCCATCTTCCCTTCTCTGGATCTTTCCTTTTCCTATGTTTCTGACAAAGAGCTCCACTAGAAACGTTAAACCCTCCTTCTTCCCTTCCTTCCTGAGCATCCAATAATACTATATTTGTTCCACGTCCTCGCATTGTTGTGTTTTCTCTTTGTGTTTTCATGTTTGGATTAACTTTATATATATATATGTGTGTGTGTTTGTCCCCCCCCCCAATCACCCTTGACAACTGGTGTTGGTGTGTTTGTGTCCCTGAAGCTTGGCAGTCTAGCAAAACAGACCGATAGAATAAGTACAAAGCTTTAGAAAATAAATCTTGGGGTCAATTTGTTCGACTAAAAGTTCATCAAGGTGGTGCCCCAGCATGGCCACAATCAAATAACTGAAACAAGTATAAAAGAATAAAAGAGATAAACAAATAATCTCTGCAGCGAAAGTGTTAAACAAATTAACACAGCTCGTTTGTATGGTTTGACACAACCTTTGTTTTCAATTAAATTATTCAAATTATATTTATTTACTGCCAGAAAAAACAGCCGTTACCTGTACATAGCCTGTGATCTGTAATTATTTTACGAGGAGATAATTGAAACCTATTTTTATCTTATTTTTTCCTTTTTTTTTTCAACAATTGAATTTCAAAAGAAGACATTTTGTGGAAACTCCACAATTATTTAAATTGATATTTTGTATTGAAGATCTCGTGTTCTTTGTTGATCTCTACTACTAAGTTCAGTGGTTCCTGTATTGTTGCAGTTGAAATTGCTCAACTTTTATCTGCCTGTCTTCTTCATATGTTACCGTTTGTAATGGCTGTAAGGGTTACAAAGACTTGCATTGCAATCTCGTGGCTTTGAGTAAATGTCTTCCACGTATACACAGCCTAACAAACACATACATAGGCACAAATGAGCTGATACCATCAAATCCCACTCACACATCAGCTTATTCACATGCATAGCCGATACACACACACATAGACATCAAACACATCCGCACACTCATACATCTCTCTTTCTCTCTCTCGCACACACACACACACACACACATGCACATACATCCTTACTGGCCATGTTTCTTATTTCTTTACTGCCCACAAGGGGCTAAACATTGCGGGGACAAACAAGGACAGACAAAGGGATTGAGTCGGTTACATCGACCCCAGAGCATAACTGGTACTTAATTTATCGACCCCGAAATGATGAAAGGCAAAGTCGACCTCGGTGGAATTTGAACTCAGAAGTAACGGCAGACGAAATACCGCTAAGCATTTCGCCCGGCGTGCTAACGTTTCTTATTTCTTTATTGCCCACAAGGGGCTAGACACAGAGAGGACAAACAAGGACAGACAAATGGATTAAGTCGATTATATCAATCCCAGTGCGTAACTGGTACTTAATTTATCGGCCCCGAAAGGATGAAAGGCAAAGTCGACCACGGCGGAATTTGAACTCAGAACATAGCGGCAGACGAAATACCGCTAAGCATTTTGCCCTGCATGCTAACGTTTCTGCCAGCTCTCTGCCTTTCTACTGGCTTGCCTGACTCTTCAAAGACCTGCCAGACACCAAGATGCCACCAGCTTCCGGTTCTGGGAAGCACTCCGTCGGTTACGACGACGAGGGTTCCGGTTGATCCGAATCAACGGAACAGCCTGCTCGTGAAATTAACGTGTAAGTGGCTGAGCACTCCACAGACACGTGTACCCTTAACGTAGTTCTCGTGGATATTCAGCGTGACACAGAGAGTGACAAGGCCGGCCCTTTGAAATACAGGTACAACAGAAACAGGAAGTAAGAGTGAGAGAAAGTTGTGGTGAAAGAGTACAGCAGGGATCACCACCATCCCCTGCCAGAGCCTCGTGGAGCTTTAGGTGTTTTCACTCAATAAACACTCAAAACGTCCGGTCTGTGAATCGAAACCGCGATCCTATGACTGCGAGTCCGCTGCCCTAACCACTGGGCCATTGCGCCTCCACCAGCTTCCGGTTCACCTACACGATCCTAGAAATTCTCCTTTCTAATTCGTATGGTGTTGCTGAAATATTGATCTCACTTCTAACAACATGTGACCTGCATTGACCAATAGCAGCCCAGTTTCTGGCAGCCATCTAGGACTTCCTGTATCTCATCATTCGGTGAACTGAACCCCCAAATAAGCTAGGTTTCTGTAAGAAACCTGTGATGCTTGAAACTGCATGGAGCCGAATCAAATTGTTTTAAATTATGTGTGCTCTCATTAACCTCTGCCAATGTCCTCTCAGTGATTAGCCAGAGATGATTTTTAAAGAGAGAATATCTGAAATAAACTCAACTGCTCTCACTAACAAGAATACTAAAAATGAACCTGACCGCTCTCAAAAATTAAGTAAAAAAAAGCCGGAAAAATAATCCAGAATCCTTACCTCGTACCAGATTGATCCCTAAACCTTTATCTGTGACCGTGTGTGTACCGTTGGCGATTTTTTTTTTTTTCCTCTGTCTTCTCTTCTCTGGATCTTTCCTTCTCCTATGTTTCCGACGAATGGCTCAGCTCGAAACGTTAAACCCTCCTTCTTTCCTTCTTTATTGAGCGTCCAATAATACTATATTTGTTCCACGTCCTCGCGTTGTTGTGTTTTCTCTTTGTGCTTTCTTGTTTGGATTAACTTTATCCCAAAACCTTTGGGTGATGTAATATGAAATCAAGTGCAACCAAGGTATTCAGCAAAACTTTCACCTTGAGGAGTTGAGCCCTGGCTGCTATTGTTATTAGCCCATAGTCGGGGCATTAGTTGAGTAATGCCAGGTCATATCCACATGCAGGTGAACCTGTGCACCTTATTTTTCTTGGGCCCACTGCTGCTGCAGTGTCAAACATATGTGTATGGAATAAATATATGGTTACACAGAGGGTTCCCTGGGATTCTTAAAGGCCTGGCATTTTCTGAAGGTCCCAAGGCTGGTTTGGTGGATTAATCCCCTTAGCATTCAGATTACCCTTTCAACATAATGCTTATTTATTCGCATTGTTTTGAATTAATCATGCATTGTCTCTTAGCTTCAATATTTTGAATGATGTAAATGTTTACTTTTAGAATGACATTGTAGGGTAGATGTGAGAGGTCAGATCAGACTGGTTTGAAATTAAAAACAGGTACTTGGCTGGATGAGGCTGGCTTAAATGCTAAAGGGGTAAAAACATTTAACCTTTTCATTACTGTATTTATTTTGAGATGCTCTGTGTTTCTTTCAATTACTTTAAATATAACAAAGAATTTAGTAAAATAACTTAGTTATTCAGCTAATATTAAACGTCGCCCTTTTCAAGCCTAGCCAGGCTCATGGGCCCGGTTTCCCAGTTTCTGTGGCATATGTGTCCCCCCCCCCCAGCTGGATGGAACACCAGTCCATCGCAGCATTATTCAAGAAACAGGAAGAGAGATTGAGAGAAAGTTGTGGTGAAAGAATACAACAGGGGTTACCACAACCCCCTGCCGGAGCCTTGTGGAGCTTTTAGGTGTTTTCTCTTAATAAACACACACAATGCCCTGCCTGGGAATTGAAGCCGTGATCCTCTGACTGCGAGTCCGCTGTCCTAACCACTGACCCATTGCGCCTCCACATTCAGCTAGTATTAGGAACATAAATTGTGACTAAGGTTTGGTGGAAGATTTTAATTCAACACTTGTGAAAACAAGACATTTATACTCAGAGCCAGAGCCGGTTTCAGCCGGGTTGGTAATGAAAGGGTTAATACTGTTCTATATTTTAAAGATGAGGAATTCTGTACATCATTTACATTGGACAGACATGTGTCCTTATCTTTGTTGTTACCACACCGTTTTGGCTGATTTACTCTCCAGCCTTCATCAGGTGTCCTGGTAGAATTTTGAACCCACTCCTGGGGTCTCATCCTTAAGATATTTTTTGCTGATGTTATTATTTTTTATTCAAGGCACTGCCTGGAATTGAACTCACAATCTTGGGTTAGTAGCCCGTGCTCTTAACCATTATGCTATATGCATGTGGGCAAATTGGATTTGGATTTTATCTATTATCTGTTTCAGTCATTTGACTGTGGCCATGCTGGGGCACTACCATGAAGAACTTTTGCTCGAATGAATTGATCCCAGTACTAATTTTTTACTTTTTTAAAGTTTGGTATTTATTTTATCACTCTCTTTAACTGAACTGCTAAGTTATGGGGATATAAACAAACCAACACCAGTTGTCAAGTGGTAGTGGGAGACAAACACAAAGACACACACACACACACACACACACACACAAATGACAGGCTTCTTTCAGTTTCCATCTACCATATTCACTTACAAGGCTTTGGTTGGCCTGAGACTATAGTAGAAAGCACTTGCCCAAGGTGCCATGCAGCGGGACTGAACCCAGAACCATGTGGTTGGGAAGCAAGTTTCTTACCACACAGCCACAAATTTATTAAACTGAAAACAAAGAAAAGATCCAAATGCTATTTGTTTCTGTAACGTTTTAATTATCTCCAAGACCTTTTGGTAATTATGATGTTAAATGTTGTTTTTGTAATTCTTGCATATATAGGAAATTGTCTGTTTAGTGCCACTCAAAAATGGTTAATGAGTTCTTGAATTAATGTTAAGCTCTTATTATCCCAGTGCTAGCATATTTCACCTGCTCCTTAAGTCCTGATATTTTCTGGATATTAATCTACAGGAATTAACTTTCCTAACCACGAAACTAATGTCATGTATTACTTACTACCTTAGAACATTTCATAATTGGTACCAGAAGGGATGGTGCCAAAAAAAAAAAAAAAAAGAATAATGTGTGTGTGTGTGTGTGTGTCAATGAGGTGGAACAAAAATAAATGAAAGGAAATCTATTTCCATCTCTGCAAGGTATATAAGTACATACATACACACACACACATACGTACACATACATACACACACACATACATACACATACATTTTATGAATCCCTATAACTTTGTGTTATATGTGTGTGTGTGTGAGCAAGCTGTAATTAAATTTGTTTCATTATCCTATATTTTATTAAATATAGTCACCTGGAAATTAATTATCTTCCAGTTTAAGGAAATTAATAAAATCATTTTACGGCCTATAAAATTTTCACAGGCAAATTATATATGTGTGTGTGTATATATATGTATGTATGTATGTATATAAAATCTGTACATCTTGGTGGCAATTCTCACCTTCAGGGAAAACATACACACACTCTCATGCTCTCTCTCACTCACTTTTACTCTCTCTTGCTCTCTCTCTATCACTTTCGCTCACTTGCTCTCCTTCTCTGTCTTTCTCTCTCTGTCACACTCACAAGTGAATATAACATTTTATCACCAAATATTTGTTCATCCAAACCATTCCTCATCTCTCTTTATCTCTGTGGAAATTATCTTTTTATTGTATTCGTTTAAGAAAGAATGATACTTCTGGAAAGGCCAAGAATGTCACGGAATTGAGGACCAGATTATGTGAGAACCAATTCTAAAGAGTTATCAAAAGTTAGGCAATTCTAACCTCACAGTTCTAGCAGTTTGTATTTCATGAAATATTTTCTTCATTGTTTTCTACATTCGGAGTGGTTGGCGTTAGGAAGGGCATCCAGCTGTAGAAACATTGCCAGATAAGACCGGAGCCTGGTGCAGCCTTCTGGCTTCCCAGATCCCCGGTCGAACTGTCCAATCCATGCTAGCATGGAGAACAGACGTTAAACAATGATGATGATGATGATTCGATATCAATGTTGGTATCGAGTAACTCCAGATAGGCTTACTGGTGCTCTTGTAGGATTCAGAAGAATGGTTAACTAATATCTACCATGCTTTAGCTTGTTATAGCACCATGCCATTTATTCTGCTCAGCAAGAGAAGACTGTATGGAACTCAGAGTAGCATCAGGTTCACATGTCAGCTGTTGTTGTTATGTTTCCTGGTTTGGTTTTGTGTGTGTTTGTGTGGTTAAGAAGCTCACATTCTAACCTTGTTGTTATCTTTGGTTCAGTCCCACTGCATGGCACCTTGGGCAAGTGTCTTCTATTATAGCCCTGGGCCGATCAAAACCGTGAGTAGATTTTGTAGATGGAAGTTGAAAGAAGCATATCACACACACACACACACACACACACACACACGCACTCCCTCACACACACTCACTCACTCACACGCACTCACTCACACTCACTCACTCACACTCACTCACACGCACTCACTCACACGCACTCACTCACACGCACTGACTCAACACACACACTCACTCACACACACACTCACTCACACACACACTCACTCACACACACACTCACTCACACACATACTCACTCACACACACACTCACTCACACACATACTCACTCACACACATACTCACACACACACTCTCACACACACACACACTGTGTGTGTATATATGTATAAATATATATAATGTGTATGTAACGATAGATTATCCAGGCAGGTACTGTACAAGCACTCAGTTATAATCTGGGTTTAGGCTAACCACCTTGATTTGTACGGACCACCTAGGATTACTCTTGGGCAGATCTTGAATAAAGTAGCATAGTCGAAAAATTGCTGGATGCAAATACAGTTGCTAGTTCTTTATGCTGCAGAAACATGTCAGTGATTCGGCAAAAGAGACCAATAGAATAAGTACTAGGCTTTCAAAGAATAAGTCCTGGGGTCGATCTGCTCGACTAAAGGCGGTGTCCCAGCATGGGCACAGTCAAATGACTGAAACAAGTAAAAGAGTAAACCATCATCATTGACATTTAACATGCGTTTTCCATGGTGGCATGGTTTGGATGGCTTGACAGAAACTAGTAAGGGCAGGGGCCTCACCTAGTTCTGTAGACTGTTTTGGTTTGGTTTCTACAGCTGGATGCCCTTCCTAATGTCAACCACTCAACAGTGTACTGGTTACTTTTTACATGGCACTATCACCAGTGCTTTTTGAATGGCACCAGCAACCACACCAGGGCTACAGGAGATAATTTAAGGTGCTAGAAATGACAGCTGCTTTCTCGTGTAAACAATAACATAGTCTCTTGGAAAGTGATAGACCCGTGGCACAAACTCCCCAATTGATCTTTGTCTCATTTCTATTACAGATTGGTTATAATGTCTAATAGTAATTAAAAAGACATTTTCAGGAGTGGCTGTGTGGTAAGTAGCTTGTTTACCAACCACATGGTTCCGGGTTCAGTCCCACTGCGTGGCACCTTGGGCAAGTGTTTTCTACTATAGCCTCGGGCCGACCAATGCCTTGTGAGTGGATTTGGTAGACGGAAACTGAAAGAAGACTGTCGTATATATGTATCATGTATATATGTGTGTGTATATGTTTGTGTGTCTGTGTTTGTCCCCCCAACATCGCTTGACAACCGCTGTTGGTGTGTTTACGTCCCCCGTATTCTAGCGGTTCAGCAAAAGAGACCGATAGAATAAGTACTAGGCTTACAAAGAATAAGTCCTGGGGTCGATTTGCTCGACTAAGGCGGTGCTCCAGCATGGCCGCAGTCAAATGACTGAAACAAGTAAAATAAAAGAGTAAATATTTACAGTTTGAAGAGTTTTTTTTTTTTTTATTTTTTTTTTTTTTTTTTTTTTTTTTAACAAAATAGTCTGAAAGGAAACAATATATGAATATTATGAAGAATGATATTGAAAGAACATTGTTGTAAGTCGCCGATGAAATGTTGAGATGGAAATATGAAAAGGTGAAAGTGATTGGTCAACAATGTATTAGCTATGAAAGCTCAAGGCATTTTGATTGAAGGAGATTGATAAAGATTTATGGAAATAAATTTTAATATGACATTTTTATGGAAGTTGTTTATGTGTCGAAAGATCATCCATAAAATAGATTCTAGGAAGATATTGACCTTTTTATTAAAACTGCTGCGGAAGACATGGATTTCGAGATAAGACAGTGAGCAAGGTCTTAAATATCTACAAGGTGTATATAACAGTATACATCGACAGGGTGTATATAGCACAATAGATCAAGTTGGTGTATATACAATTATACATTAACTGGATATATATATATTTATTTCTTTATTGCCCACAAGGGGCTAAACATAGAGGGGACAAACAAGGACAGACATAGGGATTAAGTCGGTCACATCGACCCCAGTGCAAAACTGGTACTTTATTTATCGACCCCGAAAGATCATCCATAAAATAGATTCTAGGAAGATATTGACCTTTTTATTAAAACTGCTGCAGAAGACATGGATGTCAAGATAAGACAGTGAGCAAGGTCTTAAATATCTACAAGGTGTATATAACAGTATACATCGACAGGATGTATATAGCACAATAGATCAAGTCGGTGTATATACAATTATACATTAACTGGAGATATATATATATATATATAGTTATTTCTAAACATAGAGGGGACAAACAAGGACAGACAAACTGGTACTCTTTTTATCGACCCTGAAAGGATGAAAGGCAAAGTTGACCTCGGCGGAATTTGAACTCCGGTCTTAAATATCTACAATGTGTATATAGCAGTATATATTGATTTAGTGCATATAGCACAATAGATTGACTGGGTGTATGTACCACCCTAGTCAAAGAGCATGGCTTAGTGGTTTGGGTCTTTGACTCACGATTCTGAAGTCATGAGTTTGATTCCTGGCAGTACATAATGTCCTTGAGCAAGACACTTTATTTCATGTTGTTCCAGTCCACTCAGCTGGCAAAAGTGAGCTGTAACTGTAATTCAAAGGGGAACACTGAATCTTCCCGAGAATATTAAGGGTACTTGTGTCTGGAGTGCTTAACAACTTAAATATTAGTTTCGTGTGTAGGGTGTTCCATTGGGTGAATGTCAGTAAAATGATTGAATGTCAGCAATGTACTTGGATGCTGGTGAAGTGCTTGGACACCAACAAGGCATTTGAATGCCAGCATTGTGTTTAGCAATGCACTTGAATGCCTGCAATGCATTTGAATGCCGGCATGGTGCTTGAATGCCGGCACAGCGCTTGAACGCTAATGCGGCGCTTGAATGCCAGTGCTGAGCTTGAACGCTGGCACGATGCCTGAATGCTGGCGCGGCGCTTGAATGCTGCCTGGCGTTTGAATGCTAGCGCGGTGCTTTAATGCCAGCACAGAGCTGAACACCAGCATGACACCTGAACGCTAGCGCAGCGCTTGAATGCCAACTCGGCGCTTGAATACCAGCGCAGCACTTGAATGTTAACGCGGCACTTTAATGCTGGCGCAGAGCTTGAACGCCAGCGTGATGCCTGAACACTGGCGCGGCGCTTGAACGCTGACTCGGCCCTTGAATGTCAGCCTGGCACTTGAACGCTAACGTGGCGCTTTAATGCTGGCGCAGAGCTTGAACGCTGGCACGACACCTGAACGCTGGCGCGGTGCTTGAATGCCAACTCGGTGCTTGAACACCGGTGCGGCGCTTTAATGCTGGCATGGGGCTTGAATTGCAAGAAGCTGAATAATAACAAAGAAAACAGTAGACAGGTTTAGATGATAAAAAAATGGTTTATGAAGTGCATTTAATCATAAAAATTAGGTGTAATTTCATGCTTGAAATCTGTGAATGTCTAATGGTTAACTAAATTAAGTACCTGAAGGAGATATGCTTCACTGTTCTTTCAAGACTTTCTTCTGTAAAACTAACTAAATATATGATTCCACTTAGTTTAGAAACTGTTTTGTTTGGTTCCCAGAAAACCTTGTTCCGTGCAGAACATACCTCGACCCCTTCCCATTGCAATTAATTTCGGTAATTGGGTGCAACATTTTATTTCGCAAATAATTTCGATCTAAGCTGTCTGTTAGATTCTTTCAGTAAAACTTGGAAGTAGTCGTTTCTGAAGCATAACATCTCAGATTTGTATTGGTGTTAGATAAAAGCTAGACGTGGTTGTGGTTCCTGTTGGAAGCAGGATGCTCCTTAACTAACTTGTCAATCTGATGTCTTAGATAGACATTACCTGCAGCAAGCAATAACAGGCGGTAGCATTACCAAGCACAGTTGTAGCATGTGTAAGGCAGGAAGTACGTGATAATCTTACAAAGTGAACTGGAAAGCTAATTAAAACCCCAGAATGATACACAGCTGCTCACACTTTTCGCAAAATAATTAATATACAACTTTGAAAGCAATCATCTCAGAAAATTTTCCCCAAAGTCTCAATTTGACTCTTCATTAAACATCTTCACACCATATTGACGATATTAATTAGAACCTCTTTTACCATGAATGTCTTCTGTTCTCTATTGGACGGCAGTTTACTCTTTCAAATATATTTTTGGGTTTATATAATAAGACAGTGGAGGCACATAGCTCAGTGGTTAGAGTGTCGAGCTCACAATCACGAGGTAGTGAGTTCAATTCCCCGACTGAGCTGTGTGTTGTGTACTTGAGCAAGACCCTTTATTTCATGCTGCTACAGTTCACTCAGCTGTAGAAATGAGTTGTGAGCTGGCAGAAATGTTAGCATGCCAGGCGAAATGCCTAGCAGTACTTCATCTGCCGCTACATTCTGAGTTCAAATTCTGCTGAGGTCGACTTTGCCTTTCATCCTTTCGGGGTCGATAAATTAAGTACCAGTTACGCACTGGGGTCGATGTAATCGACTTAATCCCTTTGTCTGTCCTTGTTTGTCCCCTCTATGTTTATCCCCTTGTGGGCTGTAAAGAAATAGGTATTTTGTCTACCATTACATTCTGAGTTCAAATTCCGCCGAGGTCGACTTTGCCTTTCATCCTTTCAGGGTCGATAAATTAAGTACCAGTTACGCACTGGTACTTAATCACAAATTCATGTTTTCTCAATTTGTAATGAGAATTCTTAGATTTTTCAGTTTCAACCTAGGAAATCCAATATTTTCTTTAGATTTAGCCTTGTTGATGAGATTGCATAAGACTGAAACTTGTCTGTAAATCGGACTTCCCCCACACACACACACACTCCCAACTGCATTCTATTATTTAATTCATTTGAATTATTAGAATTCCAGAGTTATCTCCCCTGTCTGTCTTAACCAGAGTTAATCACTTAAATAACGATTATTCGCATCGTTTAAAGGTGTCATTTTAGATTAATTAAAGCTTGTTGGTTCACTTCTTTGATGATTTTTACTCTTGGAAAGTTTATCAGCTGTGAATTTGTCACTTTTCTTATCAGTCTTGGAATTAAGAAGAGAGGAAAAAAAAAAAAAAAAAAGAGAAAACACACACATAGAGTAAAATATATATAAAGATATATAAAAGAACCCCAGAAGCAGTTGTAAAAGGTGTAAAATGGGGGGCAATAAATCCCTCATCTTCTCTGCTTAATGTGATACGTCAATAAATGATGACTTTCTTTCTTTCAGCCCTAACCACTCACACACCGAACTTAACTTAACTTAACGCTGCCGTTTCTTAATCCTGCTTCTTGCTACTTATAACAACAACAACAACAACAATAATAATAATGATAATAATAATAATAATAATATTGACAACAACAATAAAAACAACGACTACAATTTAGTTATGATAAGATTTCATATTTGTTCTGAATGTATATAATACACACACACACATATATAGACACACATACACACATATATATAGACACACATACACACACATATATAGACACACACACACACATATATATAGACACACACACACACATATATATAGACACACACACATATATATATAGACACACACACATATATATATATATATAGACACACATACACACACATATATAGACACACAAACACACACATATATAGACACACAAACACACACACATATATATAGACACACACACACACACATATAGACACACGAACACACACATATAGACACACGAACACACACATATAGACACACGAACACACACATATAGACACACGAACACACACATATAGACACACGAACACACACATATATAGACACACGAACACACACATATATAGACACACGAACACACACATATATAGACACACACACACACACACATATAGACACACACACACACACATATATATATATATACACACACACACATATATATATATACACACACACACTCACACGTTTGTGTGTATGTATATTTGCTTCTGTTTTTAGTGTCCCCCCCTCGGCCTCCCCTCACTCCCCTCCCCCTAGTTGACTCGTTGTCATCTTATGACTGGCTTCGGTGATAACCCTCTGCAATCCCAGAAGATCTTATCAGCTGCTCTTATGACCCTTTATTACATCTTATCGTGTTTCCCTCGTTATCTCTTTAGAGCTGGAGGGGAGGATGGCCGGGGTGGTGGGTGGTGTGGAGGGTGAGTTAGCGAGAAAGGGATCTGTTGGGAAAAAGCAGTGGGGCATGGACGTGGGGGGGGGGGGAATGGGGAAAGTGTTGGAAAGGTTTTTGGTGTGTTGGATTCGTTTATATATTTATACACAAGCAACATATCCACACATATATATGCACTCACATATATACATACATACACACACACATACAACCCTATATATATATAATATATATATATATATATTCTTTTACTTGTTTCAGTCATTTGACTGCGCCCATGCTGGAGCACTGCTTTTAATCGAGCAAATCGACCCCAAGGCTTATTCTTTGTAAGCCTACTACTTATTCTATCGGTCTCTTTAAATACACCAGCATCAGTTGTCAAGCGATGTTGGGGGTACAAATACAGACACACAAACATACATATATATTATATATATACACACACTCGACAGGCTTCTTTCAGTTTCCGTCTACCAAATCCACTCACAAGGCTTTGGTTGCTCCGAGGCTATAGTCGAAGACACTTGCCCAAAGTGCCATGCAGTGGGACTGAACCTGAAACCATGTAGTTGGTAAGCAAGCTACTTACCACACAGCCACTCCTGCACCTATATATATATATATATATATATATACTGTAAGATCACATACACTTCCTTTATATTGTGTCAGAGGTTACCTCTCCATCCTTCTCTCTCCTCTCTATCTTCTACACTCCTCGCTCCTCATCTTTTATTTCATTCTGTAGACTTGTGTTATAGCCCCAAATAATTCATAAATTTACAAATATTTGTTGGACACTTTTGGTGAAAAATACCTTGCTACGACTACGACTAATTACAACTTACCTTGTGAGGTATAAATGCGTCTCCTTAATGAATATAAATGAATGTTACCTGTCAGTGTCTGTATATTTTCATTACCCTTTTACATTCTCTTTCCACATTGGTAAGGGTCAGATGGTTTGACAGGATCTGACAGGTTACCTGACCACATCTGGCTCCAGTGTCTCAGTTTTGGCACCCTTGTTATAGCTCGATGCCCTTCCTAACCCCAACCATTTTACAGAGCATAGTGGGTACTTTTAATGTAGCACCAGCACTAATGAGGTCACCTTTTACCTGACAAGACCAAAGAACCATCAACTGAGAAGGAGAATAGTTGAAAGAGAAGTAGTTTCATGTGAAATTTTGAGGTTCTGAGGATGATAAGGTGGGCCAGAACAGGTTTGCGCTTGTGGAGTAGATCCATAGCTACCCAGTGGGTGGAAATTGTGGGATGGAACTGGAAGGAGAGGTGAAGATGGCGGTGACAAGGTGCCAGAGCATACACTCATAGTACAAGAAGGCACAGAGTATCAGAAAGGCTGGGTTGAGTAAAGGGTGCAAGAGTGGGTGTGTAGTGGTGGTGGGGAGTTAGAGATAGTGAAGGGCAGTTAGAAATAGGGGTGTGGGTGAATGGTAAAAAAAAAAGCAAAAAAAAAATAAATAAACTGACACTGTTGGTTGATCCGATCAGGGGAATAGCTGGCTCGTGAAATGAATGTACATGTGGCTGAGCACTCCACAGACACATATACCCTTAATGTAGTTCTTAGGGAGAGTCAGTGTGTCACAGAATGTGACAAGGGTAGCCTTTTGAATCACAGGTACAGTTCATTTTTACCAGGTGAGTGGACTGGAGCAATGTAAAATAAAGTGTATTGCTCAAGGACAGTGCACTGCCAGGAATTAAACTTATGATCATGAGCTGAATACCCTAACCAATAAGGTACAAGCCTTTGAATGGTGAACAAAGGTGGGCATAATTGAGAATAAATATGTGTGGAGGAGACAGGGATAAGAATCAGGGGATGAAATGACTTGTGGGAGAAGGAGTGATGACTGGCCATACAGAAAGGCAGATAAGCAGCAGAATAATACAGTATAGGCGCAGGAGTGGCTGTGTGGTAAGTAGCTTGCTTACTAACCACATGGTTCGAGGTTCAGTCCCACTGCGTGGCACCTTGGGCAAGTGTCTTCTACTATAGCCTCGAGCTGACCAAAGCCTTATGAGTGGATTTGGTAGACGGAAACTGAAAGAAGTCCATCGTATATATATATATATATATATATATATATATGTGTGTGTGTATGTTTGTGTGTCTGTTTGTCCCCCCCCCCACCATCGCTTGACAACCGATGCTGGTGTGTTTCAGATGTTGGGGTGGAAATCCACGCCACCATCTCTTCAGTTACCCGGCCATCGGAAAAAATGCTCCACCCCCAGCATCCGAAACTCAGAGTTTTATCATGGTTACCGAATAATTGTCGCATATTACATTACAGATATATATATATATATTATATATATATATAATATATATATATGTGTGTGTGTGTATGTTTGTGTGTCTGTTTGTCCCCCCCCCCACCATCGCTTGACAACCGATGCTGGTGTGTTTCAGATGTTGGGGTGGAAATCCACGCCACCATCTCTTCAGTTACCCGGCCATCGGAAAAAATGCTCCACCCCCAGCATCCGAAACTCGGAGTTTTATCATGGTTACCGAATAATTGTCGCATATTACATTTACAGATATATATATATATATATATATATATATATATATATATATATATATATATAACAGCCTGTTTGTATGTATGTATATATATATATATATAAACAGCCTGTTTGTATATACACAATAGCGTTGTGGACAGAAAAAGAGGGATCAGCTGGACTGGTTTCAATCTTGTGCTGGGATATCATCAGTGGCTAAGTACTTGTCTTTAACTGTCGATAGACACGCTGCTTATGAATATGTTATTACTAAAGGCTGAAAGTATATTGGACAGACAAATTTGCATAATGCATTTTTGGCAGCTATTTGGTTTAAAAGAAAATATTTATTTATTTATCTATTTATTTACTCTTTTACTCTTTTACTTGTTTCAGTCATATGACTGCGGCCATGCTGGAGCACCGCCTTTAATCGAGTAACTTGACCCTGGGACTTATTCTTTTGTAAGCCCAGTACTTATTCTATCGGTCTCTTTTGCTGAACCGCTAAGTAACGGGGACATAAACACACCAGCATCGGTTGTCAAGCAATGCTAGGGGGACAAACACAGACACAGAAACACACACACACATACATATACATATATATACATATATACGACGGATTTCTTTCAGTTTCCGTCTACCAAATCCACTCACAAGGCTTTGGTCGGCCCGAGGCTATAGCAGCAGACACTTGCCCAAGGTGCCATGCAGTGGGACTGAACACGGAACCGTGTGGTTAGTAAACAAGCTACTTACCACACAGCCACTCCTGCGCCTATTTATTTATTTATTTCTCTTCTGTGTCAACCTGAAGTTGTATTTTTGTGTACGTAGAGAAAATTTTGTTTCCCCCCTTTAAGCAGAAACCAAATTATTCCTATGTGCTCAAAGCTTCTGAATCTCATGTGTGCTACAACAGAAAATCCCGCATCATCATTGTCATCGTCATCATCAACATCATTCGCCAGGATTCTAATCTTATCAGAAGATGTTTTATATTCTAAGCAATTGCTGCTATTACCGTGAGAGATAAGTATCTATAGATTCCTCTCTGAAAAATCTCTTCTTATCATGGCGCTGCTTTTACACTCTGCATGTTAAGATCGGTAACTTGACATCTATCTCCTTCTCTATCAATGCGTATCGTAGAGTGATTTTATTACAAGCATTTTGACTCTGATGTTCTTCCTTTGAAAGTTACCTTAGCTGTGTTTAACTTAGATTGGCACACATTGTGTTCTGTAGTTTGTGGACATTTCTAGAGACAAGTAGATTTCCTCTGAAGCTAATTCAATTTTTTATAACATGTTTTTCCGTTCAGACAAACATTCTGAAACAAGAAGTCTCTTCGTTTTCTTTTGATTCTTGGTCGATTCCGGATGGAACTGATTTAATTTATGGCACCAACTTAATCTCATTCCCAAGACATCTGTGGACTTCTTACTTCAGTGAGAACTCGGTTCAGTTTCTGTAAGACTTGCACGAAGAACAGTGGACTTATTTTCTATCTTTTACTGGTTTCAGTCATTGGATTGCAGTCATTGCTGGAGCAATGCTTTGAAGGAGTTAATCTGGTACTTATTCTATTGGTCTCTTTTGCTGAACTGCTAAATTATGAGGATATAAACTAACCAATAGGCGTAGGAGTGGCTGTGTGGTTCCAGGTTCTGTCCCACTGCGTGGCACCTTGGGCAAGTGTCTTCTACTATAGCCTCGAGCTGACCAAAGCCTTGTTAGTGGATTTGGTAGACAGAAACTGAAAGAAGCTCATCGTATGTATATATATATATATATATATTATATATGTGTGTGTGTGTATATATGCTTGTGTCTGTGTTTGTCTCCCCAACATTGCTTGACAACTGATGCTGGTGTGTTTACGTCCCCATAACTTAACGGTTCAGCATAAGAGACCGATAGAATATGTACTATGCTTACAAAGAATAAGTCCTGGGGTTGATTTGCTCGACTAAAGGCGGTGCTCCAGCATGGCCGCAGCCAAATGACTGAAACAAGCAATAGTAAAAAGAGTAATAGCATGCATGCTTGCTCATTCACTCGCACTCACTCACCCACACCCACCCACCCAAACAAACCACTCACTCACATGCACTGTCCTACTTTATAGTTGTGAGACTTGGACACTGTCCAGAGGAGCTCCTTTGGTATCGGGATGTTTCACTGAAACTAGGATGCACCCGGTTACTTGTCTGATTCAGGAGTACCAGCCCAGACTGGCCATGTTCTTCAATCTTCCTAGTTAGACCCTTACTGTGTTCTCTTCACTGATTATCCAGCTGGGTCGACAGCTTGTATTGCTTGACTACATACCACATGCTGACGACAGCTGAGGAGATATCTCACACCGATGAGGACTGACTGGGACACTGCTCATTTGGTCGGCTACAAGGACCTGGGAATATACTGACAGATGGTGAAAGCACCAACACATTGCAGTTGTGCATGTCCCCACACCTTACCTGATCTATTGCAGATTTTATTTTAGATCACTTTAACCTTTTAACATTTAAACTGGCCATATCTGGCTAAAATACTCTACAAGTTTAATGTTCAAACTGGCCAGATCCTGCCTCTCACTCCTGCCCTTCATTGTTAGTCTAAAAAATATACAGCCACATCTCAAGACTACAAGATAATGCAGGATAAATTCAAAACAATGTGAATAAATAACTACTCTTTTACACTTGAAAGAATAATCTGAATACTCTTTACTCTCTTTTACTTGTTTCAGTCATTTGACTGCGGCCATGCTGGAGCACCGCCTTTAATCGAGCAACTCGACCCCAGGACTTATTCTTTTGTAAGCCCAGTACTTATTCTATCGGTCTCTTTTGCCGAACCGCTAAGTAACGTGGACATAAACACACCAGCATCGGTTGTCAAGCAATGCTAGAGGGACAAACACAGACACACAAACACACACACGCATATATATATATATATATATATATATATATATATATACGACGGGCTTCTTTCAGTTTCTGTCTACCAAATCCACTCACAAGGCTTTGGTCGGCCCGAGGCTATAGTAGAAGACACTTGCCCAAGGTGTCACGCGGTGGGACTGAACCCGGAACCATGTGGTGGGTAAACAAGCTACTTACCACACAGCCACTGCTGTGATCGAATAATCTGAATGCTTAAGGGTTAAAACAAAAAGTTTGTCTCATAGGACCAAAAATAGTTTTGGGTGGCTTGATATAAAAAGGGCTAAACCTTTAGCTTTTAAACTGGCCATGTCCAGCCAAAATATTCTACCTGTTTTATATTCAAACTGGCCACATCTAGCTTCTCACACCTATCCTACGATGTCGTTCTATTAATAAACAACTGCATTATTGAAATTTCAAAGCTACGAGATAATGCAGGATTAATTCAAAAGTATTGACAGAGTAATCTTAATGTTTAAGGGTTTTAAAGCCCAAACATCATGTTCATTGGTGAATGGTTGTCCTGTGTTCTTGCTGCTCCGTCTTGGGGGTGATATTCTGGAATTATCTATTATATAAAATCCGTTTTGTCTGTCTGTCTGTGTGTCTTCTAGGATCTCGGGCATCCTCCATCCGATTGCGCTCAAATTTGATATGTAGATACCAACAGTATCAGGGCATGTATAAGTCTTGAAAACATTACAAAAATCGATTCCAGGTGAGAATGCGATCGCTAAAGCCGTTTTTCTTTGGAATAGAAAAAAAGTCTATCTTTATTTCTTCTTTTGCTGGTGTCTCAAATTTAGGTTAAATCAGTGTTTCTCAAGGGGGAGGCCTATGGGACGGTCAGATGAGTTGTTTTGAGAAAATTTGGTTTAAATGTTTGACAACTCTGCACCGTCCATTGGACGGGGGAGGGAGAGAGGGGGGGGTTGCTCGTAAGGAATAAAAAGAAAAAGTTCAGAGACTGACAAATCAGTTAGAAAGCCTGAAATATTTGTGACTGTTCGCAAAGACAGAAAAGTAAATGAAATAACGACAGGCAAGAAGTCAAATTTAGTAATTTAAATTGTAAATCAAATTTGATAAAGATATTTCAAAGCAAAAGAATTAAAAAAAAAGTGAGCAAAAAAAAGCCCTGGAATTTGGACATTTTTTCAAATATAAAATAATTCTGTGTCACAAAGTCAATTATTTTTACGTCTATCATTCTCTCTCTCTCTTTCTCTCTCTCCCCCTCTCTCTACACACACTCTTTCTCTTTTCCTCTCCCCCTCTCTCTACACACACTCTCTCTCTCTCTTTCCCTCTCCCCCTCTCTACACACACTCTTTCTCTTTTCCTCCCCCTCTCTCTACACACACTTTCTCTCTTTCCCTCTCCCCCTCTTCTCCAAACACACACTCTCTCCTTTTCCCTCTCCCCCTCTCTCTCTACACACCTCTCTCTCTCTTTCCCTCCCCCTCTCTAACACACTCTCTCTCTTTCCCTCCCCCTCTCTCTCTAACACACTCTCTCTCTCTTCCCTTCCCCCTCCCCTCTACACACACCACTCTCTCTCTTTCCCTCTCCCCCTCTCCTCCCACACATCCCTCTCTCTCTGCCCTCCCCCCTCTCTAAACACACACTCTCTCTCTTTCCCTCCCCCTCTCTCTACACACACTCTTTCTCTTTCCCTTTCCCCCTCTCTCTGCACACACTCTCTCTCTTTCCCTCTCCCCCTCTCTCTCTACACACTCTCTCTCTCTCTCTCATTCACTTTCACTTTCTTTCCGAGTATTTTTCACGCTGTTTATCCTTTTTTTTTGTTTTGTTATTTCACTCTCTCTTCCCCATATTCCCTAATTTCATACCTCTTACCAACAAACCACCACCACCACCACCACCACCTCTCTCTCTCTCTGACCTAATCTCTAACCCCCAACTCTATCCTCCATACCAAAGCTGACAAGTTGTATAACACATGTCTAGGAAGTGTACAGATATTTGACATTGGAACTGACACCAATTCCAACAATATAAAGGTATTGTGCATATAAATGCGTGTGTGTGTGATTGCGTGTGTGTGTACGTGTGTGTGTGTGTGTGTGTGTGTGTGTGTGTGTGTGGTGTGTGTGTGGTGATATTTAAACGTTAATGAGCTAGAATGAATCGCAGTTGATTTTTGAAAGTCTGCCATCAACATTGGAATATACAATGACAACTAATAATAAAAGAGGAACACAGGTAATTAGAATGAATACCATTTAACAGGAATCACAATAATGGTTCTTCTCCGTTCCTGTTTATGCTAGTCTCGCAATCTTCAAGAACGATCTACCGAAATGCCTACTTAACCCTCGTATAACAGTATTTCTAATGAGTCGGCAGTCTGTGTCTAGAAGCTGCCAAACGTACATGCACACACAGATACACACATATATTCATATATATATATATATATATATATATACATACACACATACATATGTACACACACACACACACATATATATATACATACACACATACATATGTACACACACACACACACACATACATATGTACACACACACATACATATGTACACACACACACACATATATATATATATACATACACACATACATATGTACACACACACACACACATACATATGTACACACACACACATATATATATATATACATACACACATACATATGTACACACACATATATATATTCATATATCATCATCATCAACATCATCACCGTTTAGCGTCCGTTTTCCATATGTACATATGTACACACACGCATATATATTCATATATATATACACACACACACATGTACACACACATGTGCACACGCACACACATGTGCATGCACACATATACACACACACACATGCATACATGTGTATTACAATGTTACATTCTTTGATTATCTCCCTTGAAAACGCGTTCATCGTTTCCACATAACCTATGGTGGTGTTGCTGTTTCCAAAGTTTATTTTCATTTCTCTATTAGTCATTTTACTCGCATATCTATCTTAAAATGAGCTGCTTGGCGGAGGTCTGCGCTCTCCAAGTGCTTTTCTAATTATTATGAGTTTTTCTTTTAATTTGTTAGCAGGAGTGGCTGTGTGGTAAGTAGCTTGCTAACCAACCACATGGTTGCGGGTTCAGTCCCACTGCGTGGCATCTTGGGCAAGTGTCTTCTGCTATAGCCCCGGGCCGACCAATGCCTTGTGAGTGGATTTGGCAGACGGAAACTGAAAAGAAGCCTGTCGTATATATGTATATATATATATATGTGTGTGTGTGTGTGTTCGTCCCCCTAGCATTGCTTGACAACCAATGCTGGTGTGTTTACGTCCCCGTCACTTAGCGGTTTGGCAAAAGAGACCGATAGAATAAGTACTGGGCTTACAAAGAATAAATCCCGGGGTCGATTTGATCGACTAAAGGCAGTGCTCCAGCATGGCCGCAGTCAAATGACTGAAACAAGTAAAAGAGAGTAAAGAGTATTCTGATTATTCTTTCAAGTGTAATACTTATTCATTCACACTGCTTTTAATTAGTCATATATTATCTTGCGACTTTGAGATTTTAATGATGTGATTGTATATATTTTGAATGACATTGTAGGAGAGGTGTGGGAAACTGGATTTTGTTGATTTGCACATAAAACCGGTAGAATAATCAGGCTGGATATGGCTGGGTTAATTTTGTTTCTCTTTCTTGCCGAGTGTCTTCCTGATGCCTAGGGCAAAGAAACTCACTGTATACAATGACGGGCCATTCAACTAAACACACCAGATTGTGCATTTCCAAAATTTAATGTAGTTATTCTTTTATGCTTTTATTCTTTTAAATGTTTCAGCGCTATAGCTGTGGCCATGCTGGAGCATGTTAAAAAAAATACATGCTTGATAATCATTCTCACAGCAACAATGTTGTTCTCAGTATGTGTGACATACCAGTTAAGTTAATTTTTTGGCTCAAAAAGCAAAAAGCAAGGCCATGTAGGGGGACATGGAGTTATGTTCGGAGAGGGTGTTTATGCAAAGAGTTCAGGCCATTTCTGGTCAAGAGGGACTTTGAACCGAGCGGTCGTCGGCATCTTCACTATCTCGTCCGGCAGCTTATTCCACGGATCCGCAACCCGGACGGAGAAAGCCCCTCTCCTTCGATTGAGATGAAATCGTCGTAGATAGAGCTTTCAGAGTGACCCCGCAGCCGATGCTCTGGAGCAGGAGTGAAGAACAGCTCTTTCGAGAGGTTACACTTTCCGCTTATGATGTTGTGAGCAAGAATGAAATCACCACGGCATCGTCGTTTTTCTAGAGAATAAAGATCGAGCGTCTTCAGCCTTTCTTCATAAGACAAATGCTTGAGACCAAGAACCATGCGGGTAGCCAGCTTCTGGACTCTTTCGAGATGCTGTATGTCTTTGAGGAGATAAGAAGAGGCTTGAATCCCGTACTCCAATATCCATCTTCTGCACTTCTTGTAGGAATGGTAGGCCAGGGATCATTCTCAAATAATTTTCAATTTCTCTTCTGATAATTCTTAGTGGTCCTACAATGACTGGTATTGTAACTGTCATAAAATGCTTACCATACCATGTAAAATGTGTAACAGCATTTCATCCGTCTTTTATGTTCTGAATTAAAATTCTGCTGGATTTGACTTTGCCTTTCATCCTTCATGGGGTCGATAAAATAAGTACCAGTCAAGTACTAGGGTCGATGTAATCTTCTTACCCCATCTCTGACCCTGATGGTCTTGTGCCAAAATTTGAAACTATTATTATTGTTTAACCCTTTAGCGTTCAGATTATTCTGTCAATTGTAATGCTTATTAACTTATATTGTTTTGAATTAAACATGCATTTTCATGTAGCTTCAAGATTTTGATGATGCAATTGTTTATTTGTAATAATGACATTACAGGGTCTGTAGGAGAGGCTGGATCTGGCCAATTTAAACATAAAACAAGTAGAACATTTCAGCCGGATATGGCTGGTTTAAATGCTAAAGGGTTAAGGCAGGGAGCTGGCAGAATCATTAGCATGCCAGGCAAATTGCTTAGCAGCATTTCATGTGTCTTTACATTCTGAGTTCAGATTCTGCCAAAGTTGACTTTGCCTTTCATCCTGACAGGGTCGATAAAATAAGTACCAGTTGAACACTGGGGTCAATATAATCAACTTTACTCCTCTTTGTGAAACTGCTGGCCTTGTGTTTAAATTATTATTATTATTATTAAAGCTTTTATTTTTATTATCATTATTATTAAAGCTTTTATTATTATTATTATTTATTATTATTTTATTATTATTATTTATTATTATTATTATTATTTATTATTATTTTTATTATTATTATAATAATAATTATTATTATTATTATTAAAGCTTTTATTATTATTGTTGTTGTTGTTATTATTATCATTACTATTATTATTATTATTATTATTATTATAGCTTTTTGCTCTAAGTTCAAATTCCATCATGGTTGACTTTGCCTTTCATCCTTTCGGGGTTGATAAATTAAGTAGCAGTGAAACACTGGGGTCGATGTAATCGACTACCCCCAACCCCTAAATTTTAGACCTTGTGCCTTTAGTAGAAAGGATTATTATTATTATTATTATTATTATAACAACAGCAACCGCGTGGAATTGTTACTATTCTGGGTGAAATTCTTAGCAATATTTTGACCATCTTTACATTCTGAGTTCAAATTCTGCTGAGGTCGCCTTTCATCCTTTTAGGTTTGATAAAAATCGGTATCAGTTAAACACTGGAGTCAATGTAATCAACTTACCCCATCCCCTAAAATTGCTGGCCTTGTACAAAATTTGAAACCAGTATTATTATTATTATTATTATTATTATTATTATTTGTTTGAGTTTTGCTTTATATTTGTACAAGTTGGCTCCAAGTCTCACCCGGAGACCTCAAGAGACAACAGGCTGGAAGTTCACTATTATTATTATTATTATTATTATTATTATTATTATTATTATTATTATTAGTAGTAGTAGTAGTCATAGTTGTCATCATCTTAGATTGGTTCACTTGTACTACATTGTGTGGTAACAAGATGTATTAATTCCAACTAATTCTTCATTTTACCATAATTAGAATTTTGTAGGAGAAAACTAGTATTTTTTCTTTCTTTTAATGGTAGAATATGATACTGACATTTACAGTATTAAGAAATACTGGAAGATAATGTTAAGACAATTTAGGTGCTGATACCTCTTTTCTGCCTTGGATTTTGTACAGAGAGAGAGAGAGAGAGAGAGAGAGAAAGAAAGAAAGAGAACGTGAGGTCTTATGATCTCTGATCTCACACATTTTTCTCAATGATTTCACTTTCTGTGAATTTCTCTGTGTGTGTGTGTGTCTGTCTGTCTGTCTATTTGTCTCTGTGTGTGTGTGTATGTTTGTGAATTTCTGTGTGTGTGTGTGTGTCTGTCTGTCTGTCTATTTGTCTGTGTGTGTGTGTGTGTGTGTGTATGTATGTGAATTTCACTGTGTGTGTGTGTGTATGTGAATTTCACTGTGTGTGTGTGTATGTGAATTTCACTGTGTGTGTATGTATGTGAATTTCACTGTGTGTGTGTGTGTATGTGAATTTCACTGTGTGTGTCTGTGTGCCTGTCTGTCTGTCTATTTGTCTCTCTATCTGTGTGTGTGTATGTGTGTGTGTGTCTGTCTATTTGTCTCTCTATCTGTGTGTGTGTATGTATGTGAATTTCACTGTGTGTGTGTGTATGTGAATTACACTGTGTGTGTGTGTCTGTGTATCTGTCTGTCTGTCTATTTGTCTCTCTATCTGTGTGTGCGTATGTATGTGAATTTCACTGTGTGTGTGTGTGTGTGTGTGTGTACGCATTCTCAAAACTTCTTAAGATATGCCAAGATTCATTTTAGGACAAGAAAACACTTCAGCTCTGACCTGATGAGGGTGACACTACCATTGGAGATCCTTTCCCAGTTTGTGTTGTTAGTTGCTAGTATTTTTTTAATTTTGATATTGCTGCTGTTGCAGGTAAACTTCTCATGTATGAATGAATGAATGACTGTCTTTGTAGAATTCCTAAACTTTAAATGCAGACTGCAGAAAGAGTAGAGCTAATTTCACCTCTGATGCCACTTAAATATTTCAGTATTAAATTACAGAATAAAATTTATTAATTAATCTCTTCCTACTGACCTATGTTAATTGTAATGACAGCACGTCTCTTTTCTTTTCTTTGTGTATATATGATAAGACTTTTAAAGTGTCTTCTATTAACACACACACTCACTCTCACACGTACCAAGTGTTCCACTGTTAACATTTTAATCTGCTTTGATCCTTTTAGCAAGATTACATTTCTTTTCACTTTTTTCAACAATATTTAGACATTGGTAATTTTCTTTTTTTTTTTCTGCTTGATAATTTAATTACTTTTTCATTTGTACTAAAAAGTAAAAATAAAATTGAAGTAATAATAAAGTCACTTTTGAAGCAATTTAATTGAAGGAATTTTTTTAATAACTTGGACCGATTTAAGTTACTTTGTGAAATTAAATCCATTTAACCAACCAGTTACTAAATAACTACACACACACACACACACACACATATAGTTTAATTGGATTATTTTTGTATTTCATAGTATTTATCTTAAAAGCTGATTCAAGAGTTGAGAGCGATTTATTGACTTAACAAGAGACAGATGCAGTTATTCATAACTTTTAGCCTAATTTCTCAATATTTTTGACCAATGGCGGTGCCCCAGCATGGCCACAGCTCATAAGCTGAAACTGGAAAAATCAAAATCAAAATCAAATATTTTGTTTTCTGAAAGCGGTGAGCTGGCAGAAATGTTAGCACGCCAGGTAAAATGCTTAGCTGTATTTCATCTGTCTTTACATTCTGAGTTCAAATTCCATCAAGGTTGACTTTGCCTTTCATCATTTTGGGGTCTATAAATTAAGTACCAGTTACGCACTGGGGTCGATCTAATCGACTTAAAACCTATGTCTGTCCTTGTTTGTCCCCTCTATGTTTAGCCCCTTGTGGGTAGTAAAGAAATAGGTATTTCATCTGTCTTTTATGTTCTGAGTTCAAATTCCATCAAGGTTGACTTTGCCTTTCATCCTTTTGGGGTCTATAAATTAAGTACTAGTTGCGTACTGGGGTCGATCTAATCGACTGCCCCACTTACCCAAAAATTTCAGGCCGTGTGCCTAGAGTAGAAAAGAATATTTTGTTTTCTGGGTCAGACTGGAGGAATTGAAGCAGTTGTAATCTTCTGTCAGTGAAGGTTGGTATGGTATGGTAGGGTGGAAGTTCATAGGAGCTGAAGCAGGTGTTGTAGCAGCAAAAAAGACAAAGAGTGGACACAGTCTGTTGGATGTGGTATCGAGCTGGCAGAAATGTTAGCACGTCGGGCGAAATGCGTAGCCGTATTTTGTCTGCAGCTACGTTCTGAGTTCAAATTCCGCTGAGGTCAACTTTGCCTTTCATCCTTTCGGGGTCAATAAATCAAGTACCAGCTACGCACTGGGGTCGATGTAATCGACTTAATACCTATGTCTGTCCTTGTTTGTCCCCTCTATGTTTAGCCCCTTGTGGGTAGTAAAGAAATAGGTATAGAAGTCGGGAGTGAATCATTGTCATTGAGGCAGATATTTGGCTTGTGTGTGTGTGTGAGAGAGAGAGAGAGAGAGGCAGACAGATAGACATAAAAATGTGAGAGAGAGAGACAGACAGACAGACAGGCATGTATGTGTGAGAGAGAGGGAGAGGCAGACAGATAGACAGAGAAATGAGTGAGAGAGACAGACAGACAGACAGACAGAGGCATGTATGTGTGTGTGAGAGAGAGAGATAGTGTGTGTGTATAAGAGAAACACAGAAAGAGGTGTGTGTGTGTGTGTGTGAGAAAGGATGGGTGTGTTCATGTGTATATGTGTGTACATATGTGAGAAAGTGTCAGTGTGTGTGTGTGTGTGTACATCCTCCCACACATGCATACCTCCCCACAGTCCAACTTTCTATCAGTGAGAAGTTGTTGAGAGTCAGAAAAGTTGTCACTTTTAAATAATGGAAAAAAAACCCCAAAAAATGTTCAGATGAGTCACAGAGTTTGACAGGGAATGGTGGCGTTCACAGTTTACACAGCATGGGAATAATATTCTCAGATAAATCTATGTTCTGAGAATATAGATGCTGGTCAGAATTCACCATTGCCAAACAACAGCTCCTTTGTAGAACAAAACTGTATATCCATGGTTATAGGAGACGGGTAGGGTGTATGGCTGGGGAGGCAAGTTAAGTCTGTTTATATTTACCATAATATGGAACAAAGAAATTTTATATAACGATATGGTTTAATTCTGAATCTTATCTTTGCATAATAATGAAAATAATAATAACAACAATACTAATAATAATAACAAAAATATTAATAAAAATAATAATGGTTTCTTTATTGTGGCTGCAGTGTTAAATAATAATATAATTTAATTCTAATATCTTATGTCCATTCGGAGACCCCTTCGGTCACGACACAGACCATGGGATTGTACCTAGAAAGTTACCCTCCTAGACACAAGTCCGGGCGAGGTTGTTTATGGAAGACCAGCAGTCGCCCGTGCATACCAGCCTCCCCTCTCCATGCCACCAGTGTTATCCAAGGGAAAGACAAAGGTCGATACAGCTTGGCACCAGTGACGTCGCAACTCATTTCTACAGTTGAGTGAACTGGAGCAATGTGAAATAAAGTGCCTTGCTCAAGAACACAACACGCAGCCCGGTCCGGGATTCGAGCTCACAACCTCACGATCGTAAGCTCGACGCTCTAACCACTGAGCCATGCGCCTTCACATATGTCCATTAATAATAATAATAATCCTTTCTACTATAGACACAAGGCCTGAAATTTGGGGAAGGGATTAGGTTGATTACCTCGCCTCCAGTGCGTAACTGGTACTTATTTAATTGACCCTCAAAGGATGAAAAGCAAAGTTGACCTTGGCTGAATTTGAACCCAGAACGCATTTCGTCCAGCATGCTAACAATTCTCCTAGCTTGCCGCCTTATCTATATATATAAAACTCTAGTTGTGTGAGTGTCTGTCTCCTTCGATTTAGATTCCTAACTCCTCCCACATTTTGCGGTGCAGTTTAACCAAATTCGGGTATCTTATAGTCGTGATTCATATCGAGCCCGTCTGACTATTAGCGCGCGTCAACGATGAGTCTACGATTTAAAATATTTAATAACATCATTTTTTATTCCATTTTAATGCATAAAATGCATCGTATGTCGATGGCGGCGGAGTTGGCGTCCACGCTCACAGCTGCACCTGTTTGCTTCTCCCTTCCCTTCCCTCCCTCGTGAAGCTGTGGGGAAGGGAGTGTAAAGAAATCAACGTCGTAATGCGTTGTGAAGGAAACCAGCGTTCTTTTAGAACAACGACTTCATGGCTTGAAGACACCAAAAACAAAAATGGCTAAGAAAGCCCGAATTTATAAGGGAAGTAACTCTCTAAAAATGCTTATATAGTTATTTCCCTTACAAACCCGAGCAATGCCGGGCGATACTGCTAGTCTTTATATATAAAAGAGAGGTTGTGTGTCTGTCTCCTACGATTTAGATTCCTAACTACTCCCACATTTTGCGGTGCAGTTTAACCAAATTCGGGCATCTTATAGTCGTGATTCATATCGAGCCCTTCTGGGTATTAGTGTGCGACAATGATGAGTCTACGATTTAAAAAAAAAATTACCATCATTTTTTTTCCATTTTAATGCATTTTTTTCGCTATTATATAAGGGAAGTAACTCTCTAAAAATGTCTACGATGAGTCAACGATTTAAAAAAAAAATTACCATAATTTTGTCCCCATTTTTAATGTATATTTTTGCTATTTTTTTGGCTATAACTCTCTAAAAATGCTTATATAGTTATTTCCCTTACAAACCCGAGCAACGCCGGGCGATACTGCTAGTTACTAATAATAATAATAATAATAATAATGATAATAAACCTTTCTGATATAGGGAGGAAGCATTTGAGAGCTGCTCATGGAAAACCCTCATTTCGTCCAGCATGCTAATGATTCTGCCAGTTACCAGCCTTACTCTTTTTACTCGTTTCACTCATTTGACTGTGGCCATGCTGGAGCACCACCTTTAGTCTAGCAAATCGACCCCAGAACTTATTCTTTGTAAGCCTAGTACTTATTCTATCAGTCTCTTTTGCTGAACCGCTAAGTTATGGGGACGTAAACACACCAGCATCGGTTGTCAAGCGATGTTGTGGGGACAAACACAGGCACAGAAGCATACACAAACACACCCACCCACACGTATATACATATATATGATGGGCTTCTTTCAGTTTCCGTCTACCAAATCCACTCACAAGGCTTTGGTCGGCCCGAGGCTATAGTAGAAGACACTTGCCCAAAGTGTCATGCAGTGGGACTGAACCCGGAACCATGTGGTTGGTAAGCAAGCTACTTACCACACAGCCACCCCTACACCTATAGGTAATGATAATAAAATGTTGGTTTAATGTTTTATTTTTTTGATTTTGTTTTTAGTGTGGAACAAGCATGTGCAGATCTTGTTGGACTCCTGCAAACATTCTTCCATACTTCTGTGAATATAAAGACAAATTCTTGATTGTTTGCTTTATTTATTCACAAGGGCTACTCAGATATGGTGGAAGTGGGCAGTACCAATTTCTTTACTACCCACAAGGGGCTAAAAACAGAGGGGACAAACAAGGACAGACAAACGGATTAAATCGATTACATCGACCCCAGTGCATAACTGGTACTTAATTTATCGACCCTGAAAGGATGAAAGGCAAAGTCGACCTCGGCGGAATTTGAACTCACAACGTAACGACAGACGAAATACCTATTTCTATTTCTTTACTACCCACAAGGGGCTAAACACAGAGGGGACAAACAAGGACAGACAAACGGATTAAATCGATTACATCGACCTCAGTGCATAACTGGTACTTAATTTATCGACCCCGAAAGGATGAAAGGCAAAGTCGACCTCGGCGGAATTTGAAGTCAGAACGTAATGGCAGACAAAATACCTATTTCTTTACTACCCACAAGGGGCTAAACACAGAGTGGACAAACAAGGACAGACAAAGGGATTAAATTAATTACATCAACCCCAGTGCATAACTGGTACTTAATTTATCGACCCCGAAAGGATGAAAGGCAAAGTCGACCTCGGCGGAATTTGAAGTCAGAACGTAATGGCAGACGAAATACCTATTTCTTTACTACCCACAAGGGGCTAAACACAGAGTGGACAAACAAGGACAGACAAAGGGATTAAATTAATTACATCAACCCCAGTGCATAACTGGTACTTAATTTATCGACCCTGAAAGGATGAAAGGCAAAGTCGACCTCGGCGGAATTTGAACTCACAATGTAATGACAGACGAAATACCTATTTCTATTTCTTTACTACCCACAAGGGGCTAAACACAGAGTGGACAAACAAGGACAAACAAAGGGATTAAGTCGATTAGATCGACCCCAGTGCATAACTGGTACTTAATTTACCGACCCCGAAAGGATGAAAGGCAAAGTCGACTTCGGCGGAATTTGAACCCAGAACATAACGGCAGACGAAATACCTATTTCTTTACTACCCACAAGGGGCTAAACACAGAGTGGACAAACAAACGGATTAAATCGATTACATTGACCCCAGTGCATAACTGGTACTTAATTTATCGACCCCGAAAGGATGAAAGGCAAAGTCGACCTCAGCAGAATTTGAACTCAGAACGTAACTGCAGACGAAATACGGCTCCGCATTTCGCCCGGCGTGCTCACGTTTCTGCCAGCTCGCTGCCTTATCAGTGGGCAGTACCTTTAACCTTCACGGGCTGGAAAATCTGGTAACATAGTGAAGTTATTACAAGATGACAAATTCATCCTGTTACTGGTGACCTTAGCCATATATTTAGTCCTATGATATCTAATATGTTCAATTTTTGTCAAAAATAAATTTCCATAATGGTGACCTTATATATTTATGATGTCTTATATATTCGGTTTTTGCCAAAATATAAATTTTGATAATGGTTGATAAGATTTCAATTTTCTAGATTTCATGTTCGTATAAGTTTCTGTTTCTTTGTAAAACCTCCAAATATAGTTTCCCCTTTTATCTCAGGAGCGTGGGAACTGAATAAGAAGTGACTTAGCTGTCTTTGTGACGCTTGGGGTTTTCTCAAGAAACCAAAGAAGGGAATTGTATGAATGCGAATATATTCAGATAGAAATTGGTAAACTAAGTCCTGATAAATGTTATAATAATTAATTTTAAGTTTTCGCTATTCGAGAGATTTTTCAAACGTAATCTGTTAAAAAGTTTATCCGTTTAATATAACATGTGCAAAGTTATATAAAAGTAGACATGAGAACAAAAAAAATAGACAGAAGTTGCAGGGCTCTGCTTTTTCTTTCTTTTTTTTTCTTCCTTTTTTTTCCTTTTTTTTTTATGTTAATCTGTAAAAATTATCTCATACTGGGGTCCATAATAGCGTTTTTGTGCGAGAAATTCCAGCATTTCAAACTCCAGATCTGTCTAGTTTCTTGGAGTTTTAGAATCTCTTTCGAATGTGTACATCGGTTGTTGTTCATTATTAGAGTTTTTGGCATATTCACTAATAGAGATAAGATATCGGTAAGGGGAATTCTTGGTTCATTATCTAATTCTTGATCAAAATAAATTCATGGCTGGATTTCCTGTTGTAGTGTTTGATAACAATTTGATAGTCATTTTAGATGAGTCTGTACAACTGCTATGTAGCCCCACTAGTATCATATTTGATATCTGACACTCAAAGCTTCTCTACATTTAAATATTGATGAAAACACTTTGCCATTTGTTATTCTGAGTAAAGACATCATAGATAAAGAACTCATCGGGACTTCCTTATTAGTTTTTTTTTCTTCTTCTTCCGGTTTTTCAATAGTTGAAACTCCCATTTTCGTAACTAAAATATTCTTGTTAAGAATAATTCGGTTTCATATTGTGGTCCAATATTCGATTGATTCACAATGGCAATTACTGTGAATCTGATTAAATTCTAGGCAAACAAAAAAAAAACAACAAAAAAACCCTATCAAATATTCTCTTTTGTCCAGAGTAAAACAATAAAATAACCAACAATGATTGATTGAACCAATTCCATGAACTACTTTCTAAATACAACTTTACCAAACTAGTGTTATGTCTAAAATTAGTGGCGTTTATTATATTCTGGTCAGTGAACTTGATGTAATTAAATCCCTAATTTCTGCAATTAGTGATTCCTGGCATGAATTGATTTGGTTCAAAAGTGAATTTGGAATATTGGAATAAAAATGTATTCCATTAAAAAATAACTGAAATGAAAGAAGAATGCTGAAGATAAATATAAAATCCAAGCTTCCTGTTGAAATGGTAAAATGAGATATTGGACAAAACTGCGTAATAGTTCTTTCTTTATTGGCCACAAAAGCCATGAAGAATATTTGGAATAATACAAAGAATTCTGGGGACATCTAAACAACTGATATTTTTTATCTTTTACTTGTTTCAGTCATTTGACTTCGGCCATGCTGGGGCACTGCCTTGAAGGGTTTCTAGCACTTTTATTTTTTTTTAAGCCTGGTACTTATTCTGTCAGTCTCTTTTACTAAACTGCTAAGTTATGGGGATGTAAACACACCAACACTGGTTGTCAAGTGGTGGTGGTGGGACAAACACAGGCATAAAGATATACTCTCTCTCTCTCTCTTTTACTCTTTTATTTGTTTCAGTCATTTGATGCGGCCATGCTGGAGCACCGCCTTTAATCGAGCAACTCAACCCCGGGACTTATTCTTTTGTAAGCCTAGTACTTATTCTATTGGTCTCTTTTGCCGAACCGCTAAGTAACGAGGACATAAACACACCAGCATCAGTTGTCAAGCAATGCTAGGGGGACAAACACAGACACAAACACACACACGCATACATATATATACATATACACGACGGGCTTCTTTCAGTTTCCGTCTACCAAATCCACTCACAAGGCTTTGGTTGGCCCAAGGCTATAGTAGAATACACTTGCCCAAGGTGCCACGCAGTGAGACTGAACCCGGAACCATGTGGTTGGTTAGCAAGCTACTTACCACACAGCCACTCCTGCGCCTATACATACATACCTTGCTGATGTTGCTGAAATTCCAATGAAGGAGCCTTGGATCTAGGTTAGAAACTGGCTCTTAGTATATTGGCAAGAAATCTTGAAATAAAACTGAATAATGACACACACACATACACACATATATTTATTTATTTATATAATGGGTTTCTTTCTGTTTCCATCTACCAAAACCACTTACAAAGGTTTGGTCAGCCTGAGGCTATAGCTGGAGATACTTGCCCAAGGTGCCATGCAGTGGGACTGAACCGGAACCATGTGGCTGGGAAGCAAGCTTCTTACCACACAACCACACCTAACAATTAACAAATTCCTCGTTAGGGAAGAAAACCACCACCCAGGGGTAACCAAAGAACCCCCCACAAATTCTGAGCCACCCTACTCATAAGAAGTACCATGGCAAGTGCTCCTCTCTCCTCCTTATTTCTCAGCCTTTAGGCACCAACATAGAGTAGGCCCTCTTACATGAACCATCCTCACATTCACCCACCTTTCAATAAATTTAATGGATGACAGCACCCTCCTTGGGGTGATGAGGGCTTGGCTGAAGGGTAAAGTACCTGTCTTTTCAGTCTCGTCCATTGCACACTCTCTTTCCCCAGGAAAATTACCTGCTTTTTCCAACCAAAGAACAATGATAGGGTGAGCTTCAGGATGGAGTTAGCCAATTGCTGGATGTGTCCTACATGTGAAAACAGCAGTTTGACATACATCCAAAAGTTAGCAGTGCTCCAGTTTACATGCAGCACTTGTTTATAATGGTATGCAACATTTCTATAGTAAACCAAGAGAGATTTCGTAATCTCGCAACTAAAATACCTTTGTCTTGGAAGGATATGATGCAGGTGGAGGAGGAGGTATGGTTCTGTGTGTGTTTGAAAAATAGTGGAAAGGAGAGAGAATAATGGCGAGTGAGTTGGGTTGTGTATTTTCCTAATTGGTAGCGCTTGGTTTTGTTGTGGGTTGTTGCTGTTGTTAGTGTTAAGTGTTGCATTGGTACTAGTGTGGTGGTGGGAGGCCTTCTATCACTTGTTTGTTTTTTTTTTCTCTTTTCTTTTTTTTGGGTTGAGAGCAGAAAGCTTTGAGGTGCCCTTCTGCACCACACAAATGACATCTTGGCTTTCTGCCCTCAACCAGAACTCACAAATCCTCTCTGTTTGAGCAGATGGCTTAGGTGTGTTTGTGTAGTGGGGAATCTCCCCCTTCCCCTTCCTCTGGTTTGATCTAGAGGAGAAACTTTACCGTGGCCCTTGACCTTATCTTCAGAGATTAAATACATATATTTTTTTTTCATTTAGATTTTTATCTAAACCTTTTCTCAACTTCACCTTTCATTTTCCTGGAGTTGATAAAATAAAATGCTAGTAATATACTAAGGATCAATAAATAATTTACTTTCCCCTCTGAAATTCCCAACTCTAAGAAAACATTTAAAAATAAAACAATACTGATGATGATGTAGATTCGTTTGTTTATTTCATTTATCTTATCTTCGTTAAAAAGTCAGCTGATTAATGTTATTTAAGTTTGAATGTTTTTGCAATTTTTATTTCACCTTTTTAAACATTCACTGATGTAATTTTTTTAAATTCTTATTTCAGGTAAGTATCCAGTTTTCCTGCAGTGGTAATTATATTTATTTCAACTGGTGGGATAAATTTTCCCTATTTTTTTTTATTATATATTCAATTACTAACTTTTGAGAAAATCCCCCCCCCAAAAAAATCCCCCCAAAAAAATCAAAAAAAAAATCAAAAAAAAAAAAAATCAAAAAAAAAATCCCCAAAAAAATAATCCAAAAAAAAAATCCAAAATAAAAAATAAAAAATTCTTTTAAAAAAGTATACAAACAAAAAGATGTAAAGAAATTAAGACATTTTAACAAATCGGGGTTGAATCCAAGTCGGAATGGAATAATCCACACAAAATTTCATTACCGTTTTGTTCCACTACTGAAATGTTTAGTTTCTACTAAAATATCAATTTTCTTGGCCTGATAGTATCTTTGTTAAATTTGTTTTCGTGAAATTGAGTTAAAAGCGATATATATTTCATTAATTATCTACTCATTGTTTCACCTGAATTAACTCGTTAACCTGGAACGACTTGTTGTTTCCACAGATATCCCCCCCCCATTCAATCATGCTTTTTTTTTCTCCCCCTGGTTTATTTGTTGTTTTTTTTAAAGTTTATTTTTAAATTTCTCTTGAAATACCTGGAATATTTTTGTGTGTTGTGTGTGTGTGTGTGTGTGTGTGCATGCATGAGAGAAAGTGCATATGTGTGTATGTATGTGCATGCATGATAAAAAGTGAATCTGTGTGTGTGTGTCAGTGTACACATAAGCATGTGTGTTTTTATGAGTGTTTTTCAGTACATGCACTAATTTTTAAGCATGTCCCACTCTCAAACATGCACACTCTCCCTCTGGCCCTCACAATTTCCCCTTTGTAAGGTTTATACCATGTTCTTATATATAAATTTTATCATTTAAATGTGGAGCCGTATACTCAACAAGCAAGAATATGAACACCTAATTGTATATCTTTAGCCACTCTGATGAGATTCGACTTTTAAATAATTTTAATTATGGTAATTAATTTCTAAAGGTCTGGAATCAAAACAGTCAGAGATGATGTCTAATTTTTTAATTAATAAATAATTATTAATTTTCTCCCCATTTTTTTTACCTTCTTAATATATATATAATATATATACACACTCATACACACACACACACCATGCATACATATGATGAAGTATTAATGTCTACTGCTCCTGTAACGAGACCTGAAGCGAGATATCTCGCTTATCTATGACTTCCGTGAATTTATGGGAATATATTCCCTTACACCTACAATCACAGCCTGCCCACGAACTGACAAAACACCTTGTGTATATATGTTTGATGTTGTTTATATCCTTCGGGCTATTTCTCATTCATATTTGAGTCTTTTCTGTGGTATGAAATGTTGGGACATACCAGCAGATGGTTCTCACACCATTTAGCATATAGTCATAGAAGGTGATTTAGCATGCATCTGGCCTCATTTCAGGTATGTTGTATTGACAAGTCGTGAAGATGACAAGAACATTAATGTCTATTGCTTCTGTACTGAGACCTGATGTGAGTTACCTCGTTGATCTATAACTTCCGGGTGTTTTAACACCAGGCGAACTGATGAGAATATATTCTCTTATGCCTACAATTGCAGCCTGCCCACAAACTGACAAAACACAAACCTTGTGTATGTGGGTTTGATATTGTTTATATCCCTTAGGCTGCTTCTCATTCGTATTTGAACCACATGATTCCGGGTTCTGTCCCACTGCATGGCACCTTGGGCAAGTGTCTTCTAGTATAGCCTCGGGCTGACCAAAGCCTTGTGAGCGGATTTCGTAGACAGAAACTGAAAGAAGCCTGTCGTATATATGTGTGTGTGTGTGTATATATATATATATATATATATATATATATATGTGTGTGTGTGTGTGTATGTGTTTGTTCCTTCCTCCCCGCCAACATCGCTTGACAACCGATGCCGGTGTGTTTATGTCCCCATAACAATAGAATAAGTACTAGGCTTACAAAGAATAAGTCCTGGGGTCGATTTGCTCGACTAAAGGCGGTGCTCCAGCATGGCCACAGTCAAATGACTAAAACAAGTAAAAGAGTATGTGTGTACTGCGACTATGTGCTGCACTTTTCAGCGATGACATTTGCCTATTCATTGCTACAATTTTTCTTTTTTTTTATCTCTCATCTGATGAGAAAAAAAGATTTTGTGTGGGAGTGTTGACATGTGGCCTTAGTCACATGCTTTGCTGTAATATCCCTGCTACATGTGACTGTGTGTTCATGGTAACACCTTCACTACATGTGGCTTTAGTCACATGCTTTGCTGTAATATCTCTGCTACATGTGACTGTGTTCACTGTAACGCCTCCACTACATGTGGCCTTTGTCATGTGCTTTGCTGTAATATCTCTGCTACATGTGGCTGTGTGTTCACTGTAACACCCCCACTACATGTGGCAGCAGTCGCGTTTCACTGCCACATCTCTACTACAATTCTGTCATTCTCTCCCTCCCTGTGCACTCTTCATTCTCTGCCCACTCTCTCTGGTTGAACTGTTCTCATCCATTTTACTTTGGCTTCTAATGAACAAACCACTAATTATAAGGCTGTAATGAATTCTTTTTCTGTGAACAACTTCACCTTAAGTAACTATAATTAAACTACTACTACTACTAACAATAATGAAAATGATGATAATTCCAGCCAGTATATCTGTTAAGTAGGACATAATGTATGCCAGTTACTTTGTGTTTTATTTCTGTATTAATTAATTATAATTAAGCTTCAAGTATATCCTTAAAATTTCATAATTTGTCCTTTTCCTTTTGTTGTATTTTTTTGCTACTTCCATCTGGCAAAGTCTTACCAAATTCTGCCTCTTTTAGCTACTTCGGTTTGTTTACTGTGTTCATTAAGAAAAATGGTGAGAAACATTATTCTTGCTAATTAAATCCATTTCCACACAATATTGTAATTTAATTGTTTTGAAATCTATAAATTGTCTTGTATAAGTTCTGCATTCGCCACCAATCAATTTTAGTGCTAACCACTCAACGATGGAGAACACTCCACTGATGTGTGACCTGCTAATAGAAACAATAATCCAAAGAAAGACACATTGTCCAGTGGCATATGGTGGTTTTTATATTAGGTACACCACCAGACCCAGTGCCACCAATTTCAAGCAGGAGTATAACAAAAGTTTTCCATTAAGCAGTGTGCCATTAGCTGAATGGCAACTAAGTTATTTTACTAAATTCTTTGTTGTATTTAAAGTAATTGAAAGAAACACAGAGCATCTCAAAATAAATACAGTAACGAAAGAGTTAAGCTGTGTGATTAAATTAACCCTTTCGTTAAAACCCAGCTGAAACCGGCTCTGGGTCTGTAGTACAAATGTCTTGTTTTCATAAGTTTTGAATTAAAATCTTCCACCAAACCTTAGTCACAATTTATGTTCCTAACACTAGCTTAAGTATAACTAAGTTATTTTACTAAATTCTTTGTTATATTTAACCCTTTCGTGTTCAGATTAATCTGCTAAATGAAATGGTTATGCATTCACATTGCTTTCAATTAATCATGCCTTATTTCATAGCTTTGGGATTTCGTTGGTGTGATTGTTTATATTTAGAATTACATTGTAGGGTAGGTGTGAGAGGTGAAATCTGGCAAGTTTGAACATAAGATAGGTAGAATATTTAGGCCCGGATATGGCCGGTTTAAATGCTAAAGGGTTAAAGTAATTGAAGGAAACACAGAGCATCTCAAAATAAATACAGTAACGAAAGGGTTAATGAGCAAGGTTAATATTTATAATGAATTTGCCATTTTCGATGGATGTGCAGTGCATACCTAGCACACTCAGAAAATATGCACCTGATATAGTCCTTCCAGGATACAGTATAAGGCTTGGAATGTTTTTGGTTAGAGCTGGCAGAATCATTAGGACGCCGGGCGAAATGCTTATTGGTATTTCGTCTGCCGCTACGTTCTGAGTTCAAATTGCGCCGAGGTCGACTTTGCCTTTCATCCTTTCAGGGTTGATAAATTAAGCACCAGTTACGCACTGGGGTCGATATAATCGACTTAATACCTATGTTTGTCCTTGTTTGTCCCCCCTGTGTTTAGCCCCTTGTGGGTAATAAAGAAATAGGTATTTCGTCTACCGCTACGTTCAGAGTTCAAATTGTGCCAAGGTCGACTTTGCCTTTCATCCTTTCAGGGTCGATAAATTAAGCACCAGTTATGCACTGGGGTCGATATAATCGACTTAATACCTATGTCTTTCCTTGTTTGTCCTCTATGTTTAGCCCCTTGTGGGTAGTAAAGAAATAGGTTAGAGATCTTGCTTGATCAAGGCTACTCTAATAGAAAAACTGTGTACTTTGACTTTCTTAATTCTATCCATTCATTTTGTCCACCCACTCACCATTCCCGAGAGGATTGTGGGGATAGAGAGACAACAGGGTAATGCCGTTAGTAGGAGAGGTTGGGAAGGTGAAAGGGGAGAGTGAGGTATAGTGTCAGAATAAAACAAGGGACACTAAGTTAAGGGATGTCAAAGCACTTGTGAACAAGACAGAAGTGAGTAAATAAAAGAAAGTAACAGCTGGGAAATGAAAAATTGGAAAAAAGTGTAGCCAATACCAGTACCGCCTGACTGGCATCCATACTAGTTGCACATGGTTCTGGGTTCAGTCCCACTGTGTGGCACCTTGGGCAAGTGTCTTCGGGCCGACCAAAGCCTTGTGAGTGGATCTGATAGACGGAAACTGAAAGAAGCCCATCGTATATATGTACGTATATATATATATATATATATATATATATGTGTGTGTTTGTCCCCCCAACATAGCTTGACAACCGATGTTGGTGTGTTTATGTCCCCGTAACTTAGCGGTTCGTCGAAAGAGACCGATAGAATAAGTACTGGGCTTACAAAGAATATGTCCTGGGATTGATTTGCTTGACTAAAGGCGGTGCTGAAGCATGGCCACAATCAAATGACTGAAACAAGTAAAAGAGTATGATAATGTAATAGGATTGTTTTAAATATTGAATGGTTCAGAGGGTCCATCTGAGTAAAATAAGAAACAAAGGGATCTGCAGGTAAAAAAGGGTCAGGAACCACTGTGCTAGAGCAATACTGAGACTTATAGAAGCAGGTGTGTGTGTGTGTGTGTGTGTGTGAACAACTTGTTATGAGGAGTTGCACAACAGCAACAAGAGTGGAGGAGCAATGGCCCAGTGGTTAGGGCAGCAGACTCGCAGTCGTAAGAACGTGGTTTCGATTCCCAGACCGGGCATTGTGAGTGTTTATTGAGCAAAAACACCTAAGCTCCACGAGGCTCCGGTGGGAGAGGGTGGTGAACCCCGCTGTACTCTTTCACCACAACTTTCTCTCACTCTTTCTTCCTACTTCTGCCACAAAGCAGAGGAACCATGGTGTAACCCACTATGGTGTGGTAAAACTTTCAGACCCTAGTCTAGATTGCGAATCCTCTGTACCCCAGGAGGGTTCAGCTCTCCACCCGTTAAAAAGCCACCGTTTACGGAATGAGGATAACAACGTAGCTTTCGCGCCCGTGCAACCGCCAGTCTATCGCATGTGGTGGGTGGATCTTCAAGTTGCCACACGCATTCTTAGTAGCTTAGAGTAGGCTCGAATTAGAGATTATTCTTTGTGGCTCATGGCGTGAGTCCTGATTGGAAGAAGAAGAAGACAGCAACAAGATGTTAACTTATCTTTTTGAAAATTCCCTCTTCGCGAATTTACTAAATTCTTTGTTATATTTAAAGTAATTGAAGGAAACACAGAGCATCTCAACAGAAATACAGTAACGAAGGGGTTAATGAGCAAGGTTAATATTTATAATGAATTTGCCATTTTACATGTCACCAGCATGGGTGCCAGTCAGGCAGCACTGGCATCGGTCACACTCAAAGAGGAACCATCTTGAGGAATAATAAAGTGCTGTTGATTCTTTGGATAAAAATTATGGCAAGTAGGAATGACAACAAATATGGTTGCTTATTCCTTGGCTCTCTTCTGAGAAACTTGATAATGTATTTGATGGGGAAGCAGGGGCGGTGGTGAGGGGGTGGGGGGGAAGAAAACTTAATAACAAATTGTAGAAATCGATAAAGTTGGTAGAAACCGTTTGTTGCCGTGGCAACAAAAAGACTTGATTTGTTTATTTTTGGTTGGAATTAGTATGATAGAGCGGTTGCTAGATGTTCTGATAGTAGGAAGGAGACAGCTTCAGAGCCATCAGAAAGAAAGAAGAAGAAGAAGATGACGGTGATGGTTCTTTCTTAATAGGCATGTTTTCTAAGTCTAATGTTACCGAATCAGGAAACCGAGAGGAATAAAACGAAAAGGAGTTGTAAAAGACTGGACAGATTTATGTAAGGTTTGGGACTTGATGAGAGAAAGAAATGGCGAAGGGGGAAGAAACAGAGAAAAAAAAAGGGAGAAGAAATATAGAGAAGGGTGGAGGCAGAGCAAGAGAGAGGCAAATAGAGAGATGATGTCATTTTATAGCGATGTTATTAGTTGTAAGCTCTCAAATTGTTAAGTAAATGATATTTTGCTTCCTTGCAAATGTAATTTGTTTAAGAGGCTGAAAAGCTATATCATTGAAGATACCGTACAAATGGATATTGTGTGAATTCCATAATGCAGATTGTTGATTGTCCTTCTGTACTAATTAGTGACCTACTTGCTGTCACTTCTTATTTCTTTATTGCCCACAATGGGCTAAACATAGAGGGGACAAACAAGGACAGACAAAGTTATTAAGTCGATTACATTGACCCCCAGTGCTCAACTGGTACTTTATTTATCGACCCCGAAAGGATGAAAGGCAAAGTCGACCTTGACGGAATTTGAACTCAGAACGTAACAGCAGACGAAATACCTATTTCTTTACTACCCACAAGGGGCTAAACACAGAGAGGATAAACAAGGACAGACAAACGGATTAAGTCAATTATATCGACCCCAGTGTGTAACTAGTACTTATTTAAACGACCCCGAAAGGATGAAAGGCAAAGTCGACCTTGGTGGAATTTGAACCCAGAACGTAAAGTGATTGTGGTCAGTGTTGAATAACCCACTAAGATTAGTCTTGGAATCACCTTGATTAAAACATTAAAAACACCTCAGGCTATGGTGGTGGTCAGTGTTGGATTCTAAGGTGGCTTCAACAATTAAGCTGAAGGATTGACCTGGACCTTCACAACTGCTTCCCTTTTAATCTACACAATCCTTTCCCTTTAAATTTACATGACCTTTACCCTTTAAAATTATGACCCCTTGTCTCTATCTGACCTATACAGGTTTTTATGTGGTTCTCATTGCTCTCCGAAATTGATCCCTTTAATTAGTTTCTCTAACTACTAAAACCCGTTACTCTCACTGGCTTATCTTATCATATCATTTAACCAGTTCTGTAGATAAATCTTCCGTTTATTCTTGAAAGCCACCAGCTGTTTTTACCAAAATTCTTTCCACCAACCATTCTACTAGAATTCTCTCACTTCGACCCCAGCCTTGCTTCGGTTTGTGTCTAAAATTTTAAATCTATTTCTTTTACTTGTATCAGTCATTAAGTTAAGTTAATTTTTTGGCTCAAAAAGCAAAAAGCAAGGCCATGTAGGGGGACATGGAGTTATGTACAGGGTGGTGTTCATGCAAAGAGTTCGGGCCATTTCTGGTCAAGGGAGACTTTGAACCGAGCAGTCATCAGCATCTTCACTATCTTGTCCAGCAGCTTATTCCACGGATCCGCAACCTGGACGGAGAAAGCCCCTCTCCTTCGATTGAGATGAAATCGTTGCTGATAGAGCTTTTCGGAGTGACCCCGCTGCCGACGCTCTGGAGCAGGAGTGAAGAAAAGCTCTTTCGAGAGTTTACACTTTCCGCTTATGATACAACCAAGCTGGAGCACCACCTTATTTTAAGTTATCAAATCATCCCCATTTAAAATCTGCTACTTATCCTATCAATTTCTATTTGCCAAACTGCTAAGTTATTTCACTTCACAACAGCTCGTGTCTTCTCCGTTGTTTATATTTAACCCCTTAGCATTTAATCCGGCCATATCCAGCCCAAATGTTCTACCTGATTTATGTTTAAACTGACCAGATCCAACCTCTCATGCCTATCCTACAATGTCATCCTAAAAATATACAAATGCCCCATTGAAATCTTGAAGCGACAAGATAACGTGTGATTAATTCAAAACAATGGAAATAAGATGCAATACATTTGACAAAGAAACCTGAATGCTACAGGGCTAAAGTTTCTTTGTAGATTGTTAATTGCTCATCCAACAGACACACACCTTGTGGCTGTGTGGTGAGTAGCTTGCTTACAAACCACATGGTTCCGGGTTCAGTCCCACTGTATGGCACCTTGGGCAAGTGTCTCCTACTATAGCCTCAGGCCGACCAAGGCCTTGTGAGTGGATTTGGTAGACGGAAACTGAAAGAAGCCTGTCGTATATATGTGTATGTGTGTGTATATATATATATATATATATATGTATATATATGTGTGTGTGTGTGTTTGTCCCCCAACATCACTTGACAACCGATGGTGGTGTGCTTACATCTCCATAACTTAGCAGTTCGGCAAAAGAGACCGATAGAATAAGTACTAGGCTTACAAAGAATAAGTCCTGGGGTTGATTGGCTCGCCTAAAGGCGGTGCTCCAGCATGGCCACAGTCACATGACTGAAACAAGTAAGAGTAAAGAGAGACACATGTAACTCTGGGTTTCTGTTGTTCCTCTATAGTACACATAGTGTACAATATACACATAGTATGCTATACTCTCATAATACTACACAACCATACACACACAGATTGAGATATACATACATGCTACTGCACATGCAATGCACTACACACACACACACACATAATACTAAACATACATGGTATACCATACACATGTAGGACTTCATGCTTAGTGTTCTATACACATATTGAGTGTATTATACACTGTACAATATATGCGTCTTATATACATACAGACATACATCATCTCGAAAGAGTCCAGAAGCTGGCTACCTGCATGGTTCTTGGTCTCGAGCATTTGTCTTATGAAGAAAGGCTGAAGACGTTCGACATTTATTCTCTAGAAAAACGACGACGCCATGGTGATCTCATTCTTGCTCACAACATCATAAGCGGAAAGTGTAACCTCTCGAAAGAGCTGTTCTTCACTCCTGCTCCAGAGCGTCGGCTGAGGGGTCACTCCGAAAAGCTCTATCTGTGACGATTTCATCTCAATCGAAGGAGAGGGGCTTTCTCCGTCTGGGTTGCGTATCCGTGGAATAAGCTGCCGGATGAGATAGTGAAGATGCCAACGACCGCTCGGCTCAAAGTCTCTCTTGACCAGAAATGGCCTGAACTCTTTGCAAGAACACCCTCCCTGTACATAACTCCATGTCCCCCTACATGGCCTTGCTTTTGCTTTTTGAGCCAAATTAACTTAACTTAACTAACTAACTTAAGTATTGCTCAGATGTTGTGCTATATGCATACACTGTACAGTATAGTATGCTGGGTACTGTACACTGTACTACATCTACTGTGTATTACAGACCCTGCATGCATAGAATGGTACAAGTATCTGAGACTAATGTTTGACTAAAGAATCAATTTAATAGTTTCAAAACAGCCATAGGGCCTGATGCTTAGGGTTGGAGGGTAGGTGCTTAAATTGGCCCCGGTGTTTGATTGATATTTTATTTTATCGTAAAAAGCACCCACTACACTCGCATAATGGTTGGCGTTAGGAAGGGCATCCAGCTGTAGAAACACTGCCAGATCAGACTGGAGCCTGGTGCAGCTCCTGGCTTCCCAGACCCTGGTCGAACTGTCCAACCCGTGCTAGCGCGGAAAACGGACATTAAACGATGATGATGATGATGAACCTTGGAAGGATGAAATGCAAAGTTGATCATGGTAGGATTTGAACTCAAGACGCAAAATGTTTGAGGAAATACTGGAAAACATTTTATGTTACTTCGGAGACTTTATCCATCCACCACACTAATATAACAGAACAATAAAAATAAAACGAGTTAGATTGGGATAAAAGAAAACCTGTTGAAAAGTACACAAGTGTGTGTGTGTGTGTGTGTATGCACATACACATCTGCATACATATTTGCAAGGTAACTTACTTCTGAGGTGATTGTGAATAAATGGTTGATTATGAACTCTGAGACAATTCCCAGCACAAATATCACAAGATAATTATAGGAATTTAGCAAAATTGTGTTAAGCAAATTTCGAAATCTGTACAAATGTCTTAAATATCGACAATGCTCTACAATCGAGTTATACGGAACATCAGGTTTATTGAGGTAAAATAAATTGATTTGTATGGAGAATCATGATTACTGAGGTGAAATAAAACCGGCACAGGATCTCAAATTAACTAAAAGCAGACTCAGATAGATTGCTGTTGTTTCTGAAAGTGAAAGTACATTAGTGACATGGTTGGTGTTTAATGCAGAGAAGAAGAATGGACTTAAGATTTAAGCTTACACAAGATTCTGGTGATTTCTGTTCTATAAATAGATCTAGGTTTAGAGTTTCTTAATTCTGTGAGTCATGTGTGTTGGTTAAAGTCTCTAATAATTTATGACAAGTGAATGTTAAGATTATTTACAAGTGAAGACTAAGTGATGGTTTTAAAGGCCGGGAGTGAGATAATTTGCTTTTGTGATGAAAGCCGATAAAAGTTCGAAGACATCGGAAACTGTTGTTTGTCTGGCATGGTTGTTTTCACACTTGCCCAAGTTGCCACGCAGTGACACTGAACCTGGAACCATGTGGTTGGTAAGCAAGCTACTTACCACACAGCCACTCCTGCACCTTGCCCAGTATGCTAATGATTTTGCTTGCTCATCGCCTTCTTAATAATGATAATAATAATAATCGGGTAAAAACCTCCTTCGGTCATGAATCACTATGGGATTGCACCTAAAAAGTTCCCCTCCATGGCACAAGTCCGGACAAGGTTGTTTATGGCATGGTTGTTTTCACACTTAAAGCAGCCATCAAATACACTGGAGTTTATTTGTGTAATGCAAGGTTACGATGTTTGTAAAATATATTTCTTTACTACCCACAAGGGGCTAAATATAGAGGGGACAAACAAGGACAGACAAAGGGATTAAGTCGACTACATCGACCCAGTGCATAACTGGTACTTAATTTATCGACCCTTAAAGGATGAAAGGCAAAGTCGACCTCGGCGCAATTTGAACTCAGAACGTAACGACAGACGAAATACCGCTAAGCATTTCGCCCGGCGCGCTAACATTTCTGCCAGCTTGCCGCCCATGTTTGTAAAATATATTTCTTTACTACCCACAAGGGGCTAAACACAGAGAGGACAAACAAGGACAGACAGATGGATTAAGTCGATTGTATCGACCACAGTGCGTAACTGGTACTTATTTATCGACCCTTAAGGATGAAAGGCAAAGTCGACCTCAGTGGAATTTGAACTCAGAACGTAATGGCAGGCGAAATACTGATTCTTTACTACCCACAAGGGGCTAAACACAGAGAGGACAAACAAGGACAGACAGATGGATTAAGTCGATTGTATCGACCACAGTGCGTAACTGGTACTTATTTAATCGACCCCAAAAGGATGAAAGGCAAAGTCGACCTCAGTGGAATTTGAACTCAGAACGTAACGACAGACGAAATACCGCTAAGCATTTCGCCCGGCGTGCTAACATTTCTGCCAGCTTGCCGCCCATGTTTGTAAAATATGTTTGTTTGTCATCAAGAGAGAGAGATGAGTTCTGCTGTTTCAGGTTGGCCCTTGTCTTTGAAGAAACAGTTCCTCACCGGTGGGACTTGAGCCAAATATGAGGATGTGCTGAAAAGTTCCTGGTTTTGGGTAAAAGAAAATACTGGAGGATCGGTTAATTATTGTTTTGCAATGTTATTACTTATTTCTTTACTGCCCACAAGGGGCAAAACATAGAGGGGACAAACAAGGACAGACAAAAGGATTAAGTTGATTATATCGACCACAGTGCGTAACTGGTACTTATTTAATCGACCCCAAAAGGATGAAAGGCAAAGTCGACCTCGGCGGAATTTGAACTCAGAACGTAACGGCAGATGAAATACCGCTAAGCATTTCGCCCGGCGTGCTAACGTTTCTGCCAGCTCGCTGCCTTAAATGTTATTACTAATTCAAATATACCAGTGGCACGTTCAAACTTCATTAACGAGCCATTCACTGTGTTTTGTCATGAAGTAAATTTCTCACTGTAAATACACCGAAATCGGCTCACAGCACCACCTATCCAGATTATGAAATGCAGGTATTTCAGTATGATTATCTACTCTTCAGTCACAGAAACCGGATGGTGGCTCTGCTAGCTGATAAGAGAGATAGTCTCTCTTATGCTATTCAAGTCTTCAATTTTATTCAACATGTTCCCCTCTCAGATCAACATACTAATTGCAGTGGTCCTTCAATTCTTGTAAGTCCTGTAAAAGAACTTGGAAGGTTGGGCCTCCAACCAGGCCTTAACCCTTTCGTTACTTTTCAGAGCGTCGGCTGCAGGGTCATTCCGAAAAGCTCTACCTGCGACGATTTCATCTCAATCGAAGGAGAGGAGCTTTCTCCGTCCGGGTTGCGGATCCGTGGAACAAGCTGCCAGACGAGATGGTGAAGATGCCAACGACCACTTTGTTCAAAGCCTCCCTGGACCTCAAGTGGCCTGAACTCTTTACATGAACACCACCCTGTACTTAACTCCATGTCCCCCTACATGGCCTTGCTATTTGCTTTTGAGCCAAATTAACTAACTAACTAACTAACTAACTAACTACTGTATTTATTTTGAGATGCTCTGTGTTTCATTCAATTAATTTTAGATATAACAAAGAATTTAATAAAAGAACTTAGTTATCATTAAGCTAGTGTTGGGAACATAAATTGTGACTAAGGTTTGGTAGAAGATTTTAATTCAATACTTATGAAAACAAGACATTTGTGCTACAGAGCCAGAGGTGGTTTTGGCCAGGTTGGTATCAAAAGGGTTAAAGCCAAGAACTTTTCAGCGCCCCCTTGTATCTGTTGTCTATGAAGCAGTTGTGTCCCTGAGGATTCAAATTTTAATGGTTCACCAGCTTTGGACAAAAAGAATCAATTGTATGGCATTAAACTTTATATTTCCAAATTTATTTTAAATGTTTAAGCACTTGCCCTTGTCTTAATACTAATGACTCGTCAAGTACTGCCTCATTAAGCAATGCCCAGAACCTCATTTGAAATAGTCTTTTGTTGGCTTCAGGATTCTTCATTTAAAAAATATTTTGACAAGAAAATTAATTCTGGAAAACTCGTTATTTTAACGCTTAATAAACCAGTAAAAAAAAAAAAAATCCTTTGTAATTTTGACACAGGGCCTGAAATTTTGGAGGGAGGAAAAACTGGTCCCTATTTTATTGCCGTCAAAAAGATGAAAGACAAAGATGACCTTGGCAACATCTGAACTCTGAAAACAAAAAGATGAACATAGTGTCACTAAGCATTTTGCCTGGCGTGCTAATAACCCTGTCAGCTTGCGACATTCGCCTGGCCCCCGTGCCGGTGACACGTAAAAGCACCATCTGTTCATGGCTGTTTGCCAGCTCTGTCTGGCCCCTGTGTCGTTGGCACGTAAAAGCACCATCCGTTCGTGTCCGTTGCCAGCCTCGCCTGGCCCCCGTGCCAGTGACACGTAAAAGCACCATCTGTTCATGGCTGTTTGCCAGCTCTGTCTGGCCCCTGTGTCGTTGGCACGTAAAAGCACCATCCGTTCGTGTCCGTTGCCAGCCTCGCCTGGCCCCCGTGCCAGTGACACGTAAAAGCACCATCCATTCATGGCCGTTTGCCAGCTCTGTCAGGCACCTGTGCGGGTGGCACATAAAAAGCACCCACTTCACTCACGGAGTGGTTGGCGTTAGGAAGGGCATCCAGCCGTAGAAACACTGCCAGATCTGACTGGGCCTGATGAAGCCTTCCAGCTTCACAGACCCCAGTTGAACCGTCCAACCCATGCTAGCATGGAAAACGGACGCTAAATGATGATGATGATGATGATGATGAATAGTATTATAATGATGGTTTCAAATTTTGGTACAAGGCCAGTAATTTCAAGGAGAGATAAGTCAATTACACTGACCCCAATACTCAACAGGTACTTATTTTACCAACCCTGGAAAGATGAAAAGTAAAGTCAACCTTGGCAGAATTTAACTCTGAGCATAAAGACTGATGGAATGCTCTTTTACTTGTTTCAATCATTTGACTGCGGCCATGCTGGAGCACCAACTTTAGTCTAGCAAATCGACTCCAGGAGTCATTCTTTGTAAACCTAATACTTATTCTATCAGTCTCTTTACTTGAACCGCTAAGTTACGGGGACGTAAACACACTAGCATTGGTTGTCAAGCGATGCTGGGTGGGGGGACACACACAAACACACACACATATACATATATACGGCGGGCTTCTTTCAGTTTCCGTCTACCAGATCCACTCACAAGGCTTTGGTCGGCCCGAGGCTATAGTAGAAGACACTTGCCCAAGGTGCCACGCAGTGGGACTGAACCTGGAACCATGTGGTTGGTAAGTAAACTACTTACCACACAGCCACTCCTGCACCTTGCCCAGTATGCTAATGATTTTGCTTGCTCATCGCCTTCTTAATAATGATAATAATAATAATCAGGTAAAAACCTCCTTCGGTCACGACACAGACCATGGGATTGCACCTAAAAAGTTCCCCTCCATGGCACAAGTTCAGGCAGATTTGTTTATGGAAGACCAGCAGTCGATCATGCATACCAGCCTCCCCACTCCACGCCACCAATGTTATCCAAGGGAGAGGCAAAGGCCAATTCAGCTCAGCACCAGTGACATCACAACTCAATTCTACAGCTGAGCAAACAAGAACAACATGAAATGAAGTGTCTTGCTCAAGAACACAACATGCAACCCAGTCCAGGAATTAAACTCACTACCTCATGATTGTGAACCCGACTCTCTAACTACTCAGCTATGTGCTTTCACAATTATAATAACAATAATAATAATCATCATCATCATTTAACGTCCGTTTTCCATGCCAGCATGGGCTGGACGGTTCGACCGGGGTCTGGTAAGCCATGGAGGCTGCACCAGGCTCCAGTCTGATTTGGCAGTGTTTCTACAGCTGGATGCCCTTCCTAACACCAACCACTCCATGAGTGTAGTGGGTGTTTTTTATGTGCCACCGGCACAGGAGCCAGCGCAGGCTGGTCAAACAGCCACGATCGGTTGGTGCTTTTACGTGTCACCGACATGGACACCAGTCAGGTGACGCTAGTAACTGCTACGCTCAAACGGTGCTTTTACATGTCACCAGCACAGTAACTACAATTACCATTCGAATTTTTGATGTTGACGAATAATAATTATATAAATCCATCCAACCCATGCCAGCATGGAAAGCAGACATTAAACGATGAGGATGAAATAATTTTTTATTATTATTATTATTATGAAAGAAAAAAAATCCTAGTATAATTTATTAAAAAAAATATTTTCACTCCCCTTCTGTTTCTCCTGACCCCACCATTCCAATTCTCTACCATCCTCTCAGACTGGACCGGATACTTCACTCCTCCTTCCCCTTCCTTGGTTTCATATCAATAGATTGTTTACAGTGAAAGCTAGTTATTTACATTGCTATTGCTTCTATCTTTGCCCTCGACCTGCCACTTGTTTCTAATTTATTATGGTCTTATTTTCAGAGAACCATTCCACTAATTGCTCTTCAGTCATTATTAGAGATCTCCACTTCCATTCTTTCTCTAAAGGAATCTTGTTGTTAATGAAGAAACATATTTTATAGATTTTTGGATGATATTACATTATAGTTTGACTGGATATAGCAAAATTCAAATATTCTGCTACTTTGTTCTGGAATCAATACATCTTGGTAGTTAGCCAAATCTTGGCTGGAATTGGTTTATTCAGATTGGGCTAATCATAGCAGTTCAACAAAGAAGACCCAACAAATAAGCAAATAAATAAAAGTCCTCTATCTTTTCAAGAATGATTAAAAATTCATTAAAAAATAAGAAACTAATATTTCTAAATTCGTTAATATTGGCACCAAAATATGGAGCAAAGCATTTGTGAAGAATTGTACAAGAGCTGATGGCTCTTGAAGATGAAGACTGGCTGTTTGTGTTGATTTAACCTATTTCTATTTGATGAATCATTTATTAGGGTTTGATGGTTTTGCAAATTTATACATTTGAAAATGTTTGATGTGAAGACCATCATCTGGCTGCAAAGTTATGACCCATCATCATCATTTAGCGTCCGCTTTCCATGCTAGCATGGGTTGGACGGTTCAACTGGGGTCTGGGAAGCCAGAAGGCTGCACCAGGCCCAGTCTGATCTGGCAATGTTTCTACGGCTGGATGCCCTTCCTAACGCCAACCACTCCATGAGTGTAGTGGGTGCTTTTTACGTGCCACCGGCACAACTGCCAGATGGGGCTGGCAAACGGCCACGGTCGGATGGTGCTTTTTACATGCCACCGGCACAGGTGCCAGACAAGGCTGGCAAACGGCCACGGTCAGATGGTGCTTTTTACGTGCCACCGGCACGGAGGCCAAGTGAGGCTGGCAATGGCTACGATCAGATGGTGCTTTTTATGTGCCACCGGCACGGGGGCCAGGCGAGGCTGGCAACGGCCACGATCGGATGGTGCCTTTTACGTGCCACCGGCACGGAAGCCAGTCGAGGCGGCGCTGGCAACAGCCACGTTCAGATGATACTCTTATGTGCCACCGCACTGGTATCACAGCTACAATTTCTATTGATGTTGATCGATTTTGATTTTGATTTTCAGTTGCCTCAACAGGTCTTCACAAGTAGAGTTTTGTGTCCCAAGAAGGAAAGGTATGCATAAGTGGACTGAGGCCATGGGTTATGGTCTCACTTGTCCTGCCGGGTCTTCTCACGCACAGCATACTTCCAAAGGTCTCGGTCTCTAGTTATTTCCTTGTTTATTTATTTTTTTTTTGTCTTTGCTTCTGTGTCTTCCAGGACCATTGTGTATAGCTTCGGAATATGAAAGCTGTCCAACTCATGTTCGACTTGGAAACTAGTGTGTATGGTGGGGGTGGATTGAATATGATATTAGAATAGTTGGAATAGTATTTTGTTTCCAGTTAGTTTGTCCGTTCCATCATTAATCAATAAATGAGATTAAAGAATGGACCTTGTCTTCCATTGGCTTCATTGCATCAAATAACGTAGGAGTGCTACACAGGTGCAGGAGTGGCTGTGTGGTAAGTAGCTTGCTTACCAACCACATGGTTCTGGGTTCAGTCCCACTGCATGACACCTTGGGCAAGTGTCTTCTACTATAGCCTTGGGCCGACCAAAGCCTTGTGAGTGGATTTGGTAGGCGGAAAATGAGAGAGGCCCGTCGTATATATATGTATATATATATATGTATGTGTGTGTATATGTTTGTTTGTCTGTGTTTGTCCCTCCTAGCATTGCTTGACAACTGATGCCGGTGTGTTTATGTCCCCCGTCACTTAGTGGTTCGGCAAAAAGAGACCGATAGAATAAGTACTGGGCTTACCAAAGGATAAGTCCCGGGGTCGAGTTGCTCGATTAAAGGCGGTGCTCCAGCATGGCCGCAGTCAAATGACTGAAACGAGTAAAAGAGAGAGCTTGTCCGTTCCATCATTAATCAGTAAATGAGATTAAAGAATGGACCTTGTCTTTCGGTGGCTTCATTGCATCAAGTAACATAGGAGTGCTTCACAGACAGTAAATGGAGTGGAATATGGACAGTTGTGGTAGCACAAGAGGGAGAAACGGGCAGATGGACAGACAGATTCTAATTGGAGTGCAGCATTAGTTTTAATACAGTTTCACTACATGAATCCTGTATGTATATTTTATTTCTCTGTGAAATGATTTTATGCTAATCTTGTTGGTTTCGGTCTGATAATAACTAATATCATTCTTGGCTGGGAATGGTTCATTTAACAAGCATCTCTTTTTAGCTTAGTTTCTATCCTGGATCACTTAACTTCTCTTCTCCTTCATAATTAAATTGCTGTCTTCAGTTTAATTATAACTGTTAACAGAGACAGAATGGTAAGCTCTTTGTAGCAGAATTGTGGAGGCGCAATGGCCCAGTGGTTAGGGCAGCGGACTCGCGGTCATAGGATCGCGGTTTCGATTCCCAGACCAGGCGTTGTGAGTATTTATTGAGCGAAAACACCTAAAGCTCCACGAGGCTCCGGCAGGGGATGGTGGTGATCCCTGCTGTACTCTTTCACCACAACTTTCTCTCACTCTTACTTCCCGTTTCTGTTGTACCTGTATTTCAAAGGGCCGACCTTGTCACTCTCTGTGTCACGCTGAATATCCCCGAGAACTACTTTAAGGGTACATGTGCCTGTGGAGTGCTCAACTACTTACACGTTAATTTCACGAGCAGGCTGTTCCGTTGATTCGGATCAACCGGAACCCTCGTCGTCGTAACCGACGGAGTGCTTCCATCTGTAGCAGAATTGTGTTTTAGTTAAAAGCATTTTGGTGCAATTTAGAATACAACTCTAAGAACTTTTGACATATTGTTCCAGTATTCAGACTTGATGTTGTGGTTTTCTTGTCATAAAATTGGCAGATTTTGCAGAATCCTTAGACTTTTATGGTATTTGTTCTGGCTCTTCATATTCTGAGTTCGATTCCTACTAAGGTCAACTTTGCTTTTCATCCTTTTGGGGGTCAATAGCATAAAGTACCAGTCATGTGTTACCTCTTCTTGTGACTAGAGTAGAAACCGTTACTATTATTAAGCCGGCGAGCTGGCAGAAACGTTAGCACACCGGGCGAAATACTTAGCGGTATTTCGTCTGCTGTTATGTTCTGAGTTCAAATTCCGCCAAGGCCGACTTTGCCTTTCATCCTTTCGGGGTCAATAAATTAAGTACCAGTTACGCACTGGGGTCGATGTAATCGACATAATACCTATGTCTGTCCTTGTTTGTCCCCTCTATGTTTAGCCCCTTGTGGGTAATAAAGAAATAGGTATTTCATCTGCTGTTATGTTCTAAGTTCAAATTCCGCCAAGGTCGACTTTGCCTTTCATCCTTTCGGGGTCAATAAATTAAGTACCAGTTACGCACTGGGGTCAATGTAATCGACTTAATCCTTTTGTCTGCCCTTGTTTGTTCTCTCTGTGTTTAGCCCCTTGTGGGCAATAAAGAAATAAGAAACCGCTACTATTATTGCTTTATAAATTCTTAATGGATAAAATATAACGACTTTTTCAGAAATGCCTTTTCTGTTTTTATTGTTTTTAAAAGTATTTAACGAAGTCAATATTTCAAACCTAGTTCTGAGCAGAGTTTAACGAGATACATAATGAATTAGCAGGATATTTAACAAAATATTGTTATGAATTTGCTGCACCTCGAGCAGTGAAGATGTTTTGAATATTTGAAGGAAAGTAAGGTTGTAATGATTAGCAACACAATTGCTTGGCAAATAATATATACAGGGTTCAGTTCCTGCCAGTAGGGGGGTCTGTGTGTGTACTGTAACACAGCTGCCTGGCAAGGAATGCATAGAGGGTTCAATTCCTACCAGCAGGTAGTCGTGGTTGTCTACATCTGTTTTCTCTCTCAAATTGGGATTTTCTACTATCTGATGTCACCAACTTGTCAACGCTTTAATAATTAATCACCAAGTTAAGTAAGGAGTCAGATTAACCATTTCACGTCTCTTCCAGTGACTCTCTAGAATGGTGGGTTTCAAACATTTATGACTCCCCCCCCCCATCAGTATGGTGGATCTATCTAAAATTAACAGCATCACCAAAAGCAGTTCTTCATTCACAGTTAGCAAGAATCAGAATTCAGTGTCTTTGTTGCTGGGTTTTTATTATTATTATTATTATTATTTCAATTTAGATGTGATTTATTTATTCGTTTTTTGTTGTTATTGCTGTAGTTTTTTTTTCTTCTTTTATTTTTTCATCGTTGTCATATATATTGGACTTGAAACATTTCGTCTCATCAGAGCAACGAGACGAATGTTATACAACTTATTAAACGAACATCTTTTCTCATAGAACGATCATAAGAACAAGAAAGATTGCTGATGGCATTTGCTGATGGCGCTAACAGACAGACAAAAACGCTATCCTCATCGCATGAACTCAACTTCTTCACTTCACCCCAATCTCGGGGTCCCGCCATCACTACTGGACCCTAACACATAACATGCCTCATTATGTATTGTGTTACTATCTCTGCTCCCCACCGTACCCCCCCCCCAATCCCATAACCATTCATCATCATTATCATCGTCGTTTTTTTTTTTTTTTTTTTTTTTAGTGGTAGTCATGGTGGTAGGGCTTTGCAACATGTTGATCAAATCAGTTGAAGATAAATGGCAAACACTTAACAGATTGTTGCGGGCCGGGCAGAATTCTTCTGTATTGTTACAAATGCTTCGATGGCAATCATGTAAAGAATAATCGCATCTGAGAACCCAGAATGAGGAATATAAGATTCCCCCCTACTGCCCCCACCCCACAACATATGATAAAGCCATATTTTACAGCTAATCTCATGATATTTCCATTAAGATAGATTCCATTAAGAAGATTCATTTAAACATAGAAGAAACCGCAAAAAGGAAAAAAGTGTATAAAGTGGTTTTCTTAATAGTTCAACTGAAATGAGGGAAGTTTTTAAGAAAGGCCAAAGCAGAATTTTTATCAGGCAATGCTGCTATCAAAGGAATTCTATCTTGTTTCAGTAATTAGATTGCAGCCATCTGGGGCCACTGCCTTGGAGGGTTTTAGTCAACACCAGTACTTTTTTTTTTTTTATTTCTTTTGGTGCTATCAGTCTCTTTTGCTAAACTGGTAATTTACAGAAATGTAAATAAACTAACACTGGTTGACAAGCTATGGTGCATGTCAAACATAAAAATACACATAGACTCTATGCTTATATATATATTTATTTCTTTACTACCCACAAGGGGCTAAACAACAGAGGGGGAAAAACAAGGACAGACAAACGAATTAAGTCGATTTCATCGACCCCAGTGCGTAATTGGTACTTAATTTATCGACCCCGAAAGGATGAAAGGCAAAGTCGACCTCGGCGGAATTTGAACTCAGAACATAGCGGCAGACGAAATACCACTAAGCATTTCGCCCAGCATGCTAACGTTTGTGCCAGCTCACCGCCTTTAGTGCTTATATATATATTGTTTAGCGTCCGCTTTCCATGCTGGCATGGGTTGAACATATATATATATATATATATATAAGTTCTTTTCCACTCTAGGCACAAGGCACGAAATTTGGGGGGAGGGGGGTCAGTTTATTAAATTGACCCCAGTATGCAACTGGTACTTAATTTATCGACTCCAAAAGGATGAAAGGTAAAGTCGACCTCAGCAGAATTTGAACTCAGAAAGCAAAGACAAATGAAATAATGCTAAGCATTTCGCCCGGTGTGCTAACATTTTTGCCAGCTTGCCTTATATATATATATATATAATATATATATATATATGCGCAGGAGTGGCTGTGTGGTAAGTAGCTTGCTAACCAACCACATGGTTCCGGGTTCAGTCCCACTGCGTGGGATCTTGGGCAAGTGTCTTCTGCTATAGCCCAGGGCCGACCAATGCCTTGTGAGTGGATTTGGTAGACGGAAACTGAAAGAAGCCTGTCGTATATATGTATGTATATATATATATATGTGTGTGTGTGTGTGTGTGTGTTTCTATGTCTGTGTTTGTCCCCCTAGCATTGCTTGACAACTGATGCTGGTGAGTTTACGTCCCCGTCACTTAGCGGTTCGGCAAAAGAGTCCGATAGAATAGTTACTGGGTTTACAAAGAATAAGTCCCGGGGTCGATTTGCTCGACTAAAGGTGGTGCTCCAGCATGGCCGCAGTCAAATGTCTGAAACAAGTAAAAGAAAGAAAGAAAGAATATATATATAGGGAGAGTGTGCATATGTATGTATGTGTGTTTGCATGTATGTATGTATATATTTATCTTTGTGTGTGCATATATGTGTATGTCTCTCTCTCTCTCTCTCTCTCTCTCTATATATATATATATATATATATGCGCAGGAGTGGCTGTGTGGTAAGTAGCTTGCTAACAACCACATGGTTCCGGGTTCAGTCCCACTGCGTGGGATCTTGGGCAAGTGTCTTCTGCTATAGCCCCGGGCCGACCAATGCCTTGTGAGTGGATTTGGTAGACGGAAACTGAAAGAAGCCTGTCGTATATATGTATGTATATATATATATATGTGTGTGTGTGTGTGTGTGTTTCTATGTCTGTGTTTGTCCCCCTAGCATTGCTTGACAACTGATGCTGGTGAGTTTACGTCCCCGTCACTTAGCGGTTCGGCAAAAGAGTCCGATAGAATAGTTACTGGGTTTACAAAGAATAAGTCCCGGGGTCGATTTGCTCGACTAAAGGTGGTGCTCCAGCATGGCCGCAGTCAAATGATGAAACAAGTAAAAGAAAGAAAGAAAGAATATATATATAGGGAGAGTGTGCATATGTATGTATGTGCGTTTGCATGTATGTATATATATTTATCTTTGTGTGTGCATATATGTGTATGTCTCTCTCTCTCTCTCTCTCTCTCTCTCTATATATATATATATATATATATATATATATATATAGTAGGAGTGCAGGAGTGGCTGTGTGGTAAGTAGCTTGCTAACCAACCACATGGTTCCGGGTTCAGTCCCACTGCGTGGCATCTTGGGCAAGTGTCTTCTGCTATAGCCCCGGGCCGACCAATGCCTTGTGAGTGGATTTGGTAGACGGAAACTGAAAGAAGCCTGTCGTATATATATATATATATGTGTGTGTGTTTGTGTGTCTGTGTTTGTTGATTTGTTCGACTAGAGGCGGTGCTCCAGCATGGTCGCAGTCAAATGACTGAAACAAGTAAAAGAGAGAGTAGTATCTACAGCTAAAAGTCTTTTAGTCTTTTGTGTGTGGAATATTCAGAAGTAAATTTGACTCAACAAAAGGTCAACTCTTACAAGAGGTGTCTGACTTAGTCTTGCACTTTACCATTTCAAGCAACTTGCTGCCCTTAATTTTGTTTTTATATTCAAAAACAACCCCAAGACTGAAATGTGACAAAAACCTCCTATCACACGCACGTTTTCATATCTTTCTCAATTTCCGTTTTTTTGCTTTTACTTTTTGAATTTATTTAAAATAGGTTTATTTATTTATTTATAAATTTTTTTTTTAAATTCCCTTCCCTTTTCTCTTTGGTGTGAGATTCCTGATAAAAGTCACATCCTTGTTGCTTTAACTTTGATTTATCAACAGAAAATTTTTTTTTTTTCGAAAAAGTATGTTAAAATAACCAGAATCTCATATCGGGTATCTAATTCAGATTAACAGGCAATTTGATAATTAAATTTATGAATGAATTGGATGTGTAAAAGTTATAATTATCTTGTAATGATCTCTCACAACATTTTCTTATTAAGTATCTGTTGGCTTGTAATATCTGCGAGATAGAACATGTCTTTAATGATGTCTCGCGGGAAGAAAAAGTAGGCTCTCTCATGAAATGGTACAATTACTGTCAGATTAAAGCAGTAAATTTGGAATTTATTGGACAAGAACCTTGATGTATTGTTGAAAATATTTTTGGCAACGAAATTTATACTTTTTAAATATTGGTTTCAAATTTTGATACAAGACCAGAGGAGGGGCTTATGTCAATGACATTGAGTCCAATGCTCAACTGGTACTTATTCTTATCAACTCTCAAAGGATGAAAGGAAAAGTTGACCTCGGCAGAATTTAAACTCAGAATATAAAGATGGACAAAATGCATTTTGTCTGGCATGCCAACAGTTTTGCCAACTTATTTCTGTACTACCCACAAGGGGCTAAACACAGAGGGGACAAACAAGGACAGACAAAGGGATTAAGTCAATTAGATCGACCCCAGTGTGTAACTGGTACTTAATTTATCGAAGAAGGCGGCGAGCTAGCAGAATCGTTAGCACGTCGGGTGAAATGCTTAGCGGTATTTCGGCTGCCGTTATGTTGTGAGTTCAAATTCTGCCGAGGTCGACTTTGCCTTTCATCCTTTCGGGGTCGATAAATTAAGTACCAGATATGCACTGGGGGTCGATGTAATCGACTTAATACCTATGTCTGTCCATGTTTGTCCCCTCTATGTTTAGCCCCTTGTGGGTAATAAAGAAATAGGTACTTAATTTATCGACCCCAAAAGGATGAAAGGCAAAGTCGACCTTGGCGAAATTTGAACTCAGAACGTAGTGGCAGACAAAATACCGCTAAGCATTTCGCCCGGTGTGCTAACGTTTCTGCCTGCTCCCCGCCTTCACAATTTTGCCAACTTGCTACCTTTATGTTGGTGTGTAAATATTGATTTCAAATTTTGGCACAAGGCCAGCAATTTTAGGAGAGGGGTTAAGTCGATGACATTGATGCCCATGTTCAACTGGTACTTATTTTATCGACCCCATAGGATGAAAGGAAAAGTCGATCTCGGCAGAATTTGAACTCAGAATGTTAAGACAAACTGAATATCATAAGCACTTTTCCCAGTCTGCTAATGATTCTGCCATCTCACTGCCTTAATGATAACAATTATGGTTTCACACACACATACACACAAACATCATCATCATTTAACCCTTTCATTACTGGATTTATTTTGAGATGCTCTCTCTCTCTTTTACTCTTTTACTTGTTTCAGTCATTTGACTGCGGCCATGCTGGAGCACCACCTTTAGTTGAGCAAATCGACCCCGGGGACTTATTCTTTGTAAGCCCAGTACTTATTCTATCGGTCTCTTTTGCCGAACCGCTAAGTGACGGGGACATAAACACACCAGCATCGGTTGTCAAGCAATGCTAGGGGTACAAACACAGACACACAAACACACACACATATATATATATATACATATATACGACAGGCTTCTTTCAGTTTCCGTCTACCAAATCCACTCACAAGGCATTGGTCGGCCCGAGGCTATTAGCAGAAGACACTTGCCCAAGATGCCACGCAGTGGGACAGAACCCGGAACTATGTGGTTGGTAAGCAAGCTACTTACCACACAGCCACTCCTGCACCTATGTGTTTCTTACAATTACTTTAAATGTAACAAAGAATTTAGTAAAATAACTTGGTTATCATTAAGCTGATGTTAGGAACATAAATTGCGACCAAGGTTTGGTGGAAGATTTTAATTCAAAACTTTTGAAAACAAGACATTAGTACTCAGAGCCAGAGCCGGTTTCAGCCGGGATGGTAATGAAAGGGTTAATGCCTGTGCTCCATGCTGGGATGGGTTGGACAGTTTGACAGGATCTGACAAATGAGGGGCCTACATCATGGTCTGTTCCCTATTTTGGCATGGTTTCTACACACGATTAACTCAAAACACCATGAATTAGAAAGTATTAAATTTGACAGAGGAATCTGAATGCTTCAGGGTTAAAGACTGAATTCTTCAAAATGAGATCTCTAGATGCAAAACACAAAAAGAAAACACACAATCTTACAGCAGTCTAGACGCAGGAGTGGCTGTGTGGTAAGTAGCTTGCTAACCAACCACATGGTTCCGGGTTCAGCCCCACTGCGTGGCATCTTGGGCAAGTGTCTTCTGCTATAGCCCCGGGCCGACCAATGCCTTGTGAGTGGATTTGGTAGACGGAAACTGAAAGAAGCCCGTCGTATATATGTATACATATATATATATATAATATATATATATTATATATATATATATATATATATGGCACAGGAGTGGCTGTTTGTGGTAAGTAGCTTGCTAACCAACCACATGGTTCCGGGTTTAGCCCCACTGCGTGGCATTTGGCAAGTGTCTTCTGCTATAGCCCCGGGCCGACCAATGCCTTGTGAGTGGATTTGGTAGACGGAAACTGAAAGAAGCCCGTCGTATATATGTATATATATATATATGTATGTGTGTGTATGTGTTTGTGTGTCTGTGTTTGACAACCGATGCTGGTGTGTTTATGTCCCCGTCACTTAGCGGTTCGGCAAAAGAGACCGATAGAATAAGTACTGGGCTTACAAAGAATAAGTCCCGGGGTCAATTTGCTCGACTAAAGGCGGTGCTCCAGCATGGCCGCAGTCAAATGACTGAAACAAGTAAAAGAGTAAAAGCGTAAAGAGAGTCTCTCTGACTCGATTGAATAGAATGGTCCCCCACCCCACCTCCGACAAAAACTGAAAGTAATTAAATGAAGATTATTATAGAGTATTTGATGTAAGTGATATGGTCTCAGACATG